>NW_007004558.1:165425-166214 GCF_000164805.1 Carlito syrichta
CGCCCGGCTGATTTTTGATTTATTGTAGAGATGAGGTCTCGCTGCCCAGGCGGGTCTCGAACCCGCGGACTCATGCAATCCACTCACCTCAGCCTCCCAAAGGCGCGGGATTACAGGCTGAGCCACCGAGCCCGGCGCCATGTTATTTCTTCAGCTCTTCTTAGCGATGTTTTCTTTGCATCTTTCAATTGTCTCCTTGTGGAGACTTTGTCTGACCACCTTTGGGGAGTTAACCTCTTCCCCAATAACATTTTCCAACATATTGATCTATTCTGTATTCTTAGCAGCTTTACCAGTATATAAACTTATCCTATTCATCTATTTGTGTGTATGGGTATTTATAAACACATCTGTATATGTGTATATATGTAAATATACACATCAGTATGTGTGCATATATGTGAGTGCATATACACATGTATGTGATACGTGTGTGTGTGTGTGTGTGTGTGTGTAGCATTCCCAGAAAGTATTCCCCCAATTTATTGTGAATTCCTCCAGAGACAGGAAACTCAAGACCAGCCAAACCCTGTGCCTTTGAACCAGCTATTGTATACCAGAGTCCTGCAGCCATAACAGCTTGCTATACTTTGAGTCTCCATCTTGAAGGCGTTAGTCTCATATTGGCTTGCACTCCATATACTTCACACTTATAAACTCCTCTAGAAACTTACAGCTTCTCTTTTTGGTTTCCTAAGTTCCTTTGGACCCGATACTCAGTTCTGCTCCTGTGATGCTGAAGTCAGCGCTCTTCCTCCACTATAATCTCTTACTAGATGCTACAGGACA
>NW_007004558.1:166234-182459 GCF_000164805.1 Carlito syrichta
TTATAATACACAAACACATGCACAAACATACAACAAAAGGGAACTAACAGGATATTAACAATTAAATATTAAAAACACACCTTTGCTTGCCATGTTATTTCTTCAGCTCTTCTTAGCGATGTTTTCTTTGCATCTTTCAATTGTCTCCTTGTGGAGACTTTGTCTGACCACCTTTGGGGAGTTAACCTCTTCCCCAATAACATTTTCCAACATATTGATCTATTCTGTATTCTTAGCAGCTTTACCAGTATATAAACTTATCCTATTCATCTATTTGTGTGTATGGGTATTTATAAACACATCTGTATATGTGTATATATGTAAATATACACATCAGTATGTGTGCATATATGTGAGTGCATATACACATGTATGTGATACGTGTGTGTGTGTGTGTGTGTGTGTGTAGCATTCCCAGGAAGTATTCCCCCAATTTATTGTGAATTCCTCCAGAGACAGGAAACTCAAGACCAGCCAAACCCTGTGCCTTTGAACCAGCTAGTGTATACCAGAGTCCTGCAGCCATAACAGCTTGCTATACTTTGAGTCTCCATCTTGAAGGCGTTAGTCTCATATTGGCTTGCACTCCATATACTTCACACTTATAAACTCCTCTAGAAACTTACAGCTTCTCTTTTTGGTTTCCTAAGTTCCTTTGGACCCGATACTCAGTTCTGCTCCTGTGATGCTGAAGTCAGCGCTCTTCCTCCACTATAATCTCTTACTAGATGCTACAGGACAAACTTCAGCCCAGTGGATATCAGTCCCTCTGTTCTACCACGTTACTAGCTTATGCAGACTTTTTTTTTTAAGAAAAGTTTTCAGTTTACAGAAAAATGAACAGAAAGTACAGTGAGTTCCATTTATCCTCCTCGCCCCCAACTCCCTCAGTTTCCGCTGTTATTGACATCTTGCATGAGTATGGTAGATTTGTTACAATCAATACACCTACACTGACATATCATTATTCCTCAAGTCCATAGCCTACATTAGGGCTTACTCTCGGTGCTGTACATTCTGGGGGTTTGAACAAATGTACAATGACATGCATTCACCATTACAATATGATGCACATTAGTTCCACTGCCCTAGAACTCCCCTTGTTCCACCTATTCATCCGTCCTTTCCTCCTCCTGAACCTCTGTTAACCACCGATCTTTATACTGTCTCTATAGTTTGTTTGGATATACCACAGTTTGTTTATCCAGTCACCTACTGAAGGACATTTTATTGCTTCTGAGTTTGATCATCATGAACAGAGCTGTTATAAACATTCTAGTTCAGGTTTTTGTGTGGACATAAGTTTTTGCATCCTTTGGGTAAATACCAAGGAGCATGATTGCTGGATCATATGGTAAGAATATGTTAGTTTTGCAAGAAACTGACAAACTGTCTTCTAAAGCGGCTGCACCATTTTGCATTCCCAGCAGCAATGAATGAGCGTTCCTGTTTCTCCACATCCCTGCCAACATTTGGAATTGTCAGTGTTTTGGATTACAGCTATTCTAATAAGTGGGTAGTGGTATCTCATTGTTTTCATGCAAACTTTTTCTTACTGGAGTTTTTTCTTACTGGAGTTTTTTCTCTTTTGGAATAAAAAAATTGGACAACTCGTTGTTTTGTTGGAACACCTATGGCTTAATTAGGAGCTATCAAAAGTTTTTTTTTTTCCCTTAAAGTTAGTCAAAGTTGCTTTCCCCATAACTTTTAGATACTAACAGTGTCAAACCTTTAAAACCATGTAGTTCCAGACAAATCTCTTTTCCTTGTCATGGTACTTTCACTATTTAAAAAAAAAAAAAAGCATATGTTCTCTGAATTTTCTCTTGTAGAAAAATTTTCATTTAGCATTATAGATTTAAGAATCTTTGACATTCTTTAACTACATTTCAATTTGTCTCTAACCTTCTGAAAATGTGAAACCCATTATTGTGCATAAACTTCAGATGGGGTCTGACCAATACCAAGGGGGAGATCTCCACCTCTCTCCTTCTATTTGTCAAATAAGTCTAAGATTTCATTGACCTGTCTGACTACAGATGACCCTTTCTGAGAGCCTTTTACACCCCATTGCTAAGCAGGAAGGTTTTTTATCTTTAGGTAGGACTTTACCTTTATCCCTATTAAATTTCATCCTGTTAAAAGAAGCTTGTCAAAATTTTTTCAGATTCTGATTCTGTCCTCTAATATATATGCTCTCCATTCCAGCCTCAGGTCATTTGCAAATCTGATAAGCATACATTCTGTGTATTCATACACATCATTGATACATGAATTTAACAAGATGTGGCTAAAAGTAGAGCTCAGCAGTCCACTGTTAGAATCACCTTGAGGCTGACATCTTCCCGTTAATCAGCATCCATTGAGTACTCTGTACAAGGCACCATGCTAGCCACTGCAAGGGATAGAAGGTGGTCTAGTTTACCCTTTCCCATAGAGAGGTTTTACAGGAGTCTTAACAAAGAGAAGATATAATGGAAGAAGTGTTTCTGGAAGACAAACTTGACTGTAGTGTCCACTAAGAATTGAAGTTGCAGAAATGGTAATTTAAAACACTATTATTATACAAATGGGAAAAAGAAAAGTCTGGACTATAATATTTATTTAAGAAGATAAATTGTTGTTCATGGACAAGATCATTATATCAATTTATCTTACATGTTTCTATTAAAATTAGGCAGACTCACTACGTTTTCAAATAAGACTAGGATTTACTTTTATTCAAGTGAACAAGCAATGGATTGCATGCACTCTCCATGCCAAGGACTAGGCTATATAACAGGTAAACCAAGATAAAAATGCAACTTTTTCTTTCCCCTTCCAGTTACTCAAAGGCCAGACACATGCACAATATATATATACTATCAACCATAATATATGTGATGCGTTATTCTAATAATGTACCAGCAGCCAGGGAATACTTCCCAGAACAAATGACTATTGAATCAGAAACCGGAAGGGTAAATTTTGCTTAATGAATCAGATTTTTCATGAGGTAGGATATTGCAATAAAGCATAATTCAATAGATCTATAAAACATCTGTATGTTGCTTCAAATTCCAGATAGTAAAAAAACTCAAGCAGACACACCAATCAAGTAGTTTCCCGGTTAAGTGTAAGGATCTCTTGCCCCTAAAGTTGACCAATGCTTAAAAACTTTAAGGAAAAGACAGAGCCATTTTATACTTACAACAAAATGAAACTGAATTACCAGCTTTCTTAGGAGCAATTAAACATAAAAGTAATAAATGTTTGGCTAAAAATAGAATCCTAAATGGAAACGAAGGAGTCCTCCCTTTTCCTGTGTTATGTGTCCTTCTTGGAATCTCATATTTTAATGCCTTGCCCTAGGCTAATTTGTCTGGAGCAAAGTTCACTTAGGATATGCACAAAAGAACAAAGGATGTGATCACCAAGCAGGAAGCCTCTGAATACGTTCCCTGTGTCTATAAAGTCCAAAGGCTCTGGAATGTCTGTCAAAGCAAGTTGTAACTTTCACTTCCCGGGGTGTGCATTCAGAAAAAAATCAGAAGAAAAACAAGGGAAGGTGAGCCTTGTGGCCCAGCAGTAAAGCAGTAACTCAGACTTGAAAGCTAGCAAGTAAAGCATGCCATTGAGCCACCAAGGATTCAGAGGCAAGCCGGTTATTGCCCTCGCCATTCATAGACCATTCACTGCGTATCCACAGCTTCCCTCTTCTCATGTTGCCTTTATATTACTGCTTGGCAGAACTCCTCCAAACATAAGCACATCAGTGCTTAAATCACAGTGTCAGAGCGAATTTCCCACTACGACCCAAACTCAACCAAGATATTTGAACAAAGTTTGAGAGACCCTGTCCTAGTTTTGGGGAGGGTTTTTTGTTTGTTTGTTTTTGCTGTTGTTGTTGTTTTAAGTATTTGACTCTTTTTTTTCTTTAGTTGTGCAAAGCTGTCATTCATCTAGGCAGGCACTTTGAAATTTCGTCTGATGTTTTTTACTTTAATGAACTAATTTGCTAAGCATCATTAAGACCAAAAAAATTAATATAATCCGATCAAATAATTCTATGGATAGTTATTAAATGTCAAAACATTGCTAAATAGTTTAATGCAATGGGGGAAAACTACAAGAAACATACATTAATCTCCTAGACTCTTATTGAATTTTTTTCTGAAATGATATACAATTATAGAATTTTTGAAGAAATATGTAATATTTATCCCCAAACCTATTATTTCCTCTACACATAATTAATCAATAATAATTTCTTTTTAACCAGATTCTGTGTTTTTACATAATTCACAGTTCATTTGAATAGTATTATCCTAGTCCCTCTTTCTCCATTGAGCTTTTGTCAATGAACATTTTTTGAGAACCTTCTACAGTGCCAAGTAGCCTCCTAAGCCCAAGGAACATCAAAGCAAACATCAAAATTCCTTGCCTTAAAGAACTCATTGTTTTGTCAGAAAAACAATCATATAGAGATATAGTAACAGTACAATATTATTTATAAAAAATAGAAGTAATACTGGAGTAATACAAAGCAAAGAATAATTGCCTCTGTATAGTGATCAGGCCAAAAAGATAATAGGATTTATATAGACCTATTATGACAACTCATGACTTTAATCTAACCACTCCTGGGAATGATGCATTATCCTTTCCCTTAACAGTAACTCCAGATCAATGGGGTGCATATACTTTATGGATGACAGCCCAACCAAAAGGGATGGAAGGGGATTCCAGTTTCAGCTGCCTGGATTCTCTTAGAATCTGTCAGATTAACCAGATTCTGGATTAGACTGACTTTGCTTTAGATCTTAAGGATAACGACCACTGTGGTCTAATGACCTTAGACCAGAAGGATAATAACCCTCAAGTATTCATACAATATCTCAGTGGGTTAAAGTTGGGGTACTTGGGGTCTCTATACATTTTATAGCTATCTTCTGTTCCTCTTATACCTCACATTTCTGAATGAAAGGTCTGAGCATAACTAGGGGAGAATTGGAATATGGTAAAGTTATTACTACTTGAATAAGACAATCTGTGACATTGAAGGGACAGCAACAACCCAGAACAGTAGAAATCGTAGACCCTGGAAGTTTCAGGAAAAAGAGAAGCTTCCCACTTGCAGCCTTCCTTGTGAAAATCAAAAATGCCCCAGAGCGGGTCTCCCAAATTTGCCTCAGTTTTAAATGTAACTGACAGGCCAGGTCTGCCATCCCCCACTAGATGGCTCTGACTACAATTTGCTCACCCTGTCTCTTACTGGGCAATTCACCAGAAACAACAGGGATGGCCCCAGCTTTTGCACCTCCCATGCAAAATACACGTTAATACCTCCCTGTGTCTCCTGGCTAGTCTCAGTCATTCCATGGAGCACAGCAGTCCCACCTGGCCAGTGATAAAGACAAACAGGAAAGATTGAACTGACTGTCCTCAGTCATTCCTCCCAAAATCAACAACTCCACTCAATTATTCGGACAGAACTGTGAACTGTAAGGTTTACCAGCCAGTCAGAAGGCGGCACTGTCAATCTGTCTCTGACATAGGTCCCACCTGGGAGGGCCTCAACAAAGCAGAAACAGCACTTCCTTTCCAAAGGCCCTACGTGTACCCTGGAACTGCACTGCTTGTAACTGATTTCCGGTGGAAGATACTTAGCTCGACTCAGAATTGTTGAGGTTTGAGAGTCGGTGAAACACCTTGAAGGAGATGTCCAAAAGCTTGCTGACTTTGAGCAAAAAGGATGAAGCCAGTTTCATGCTTTTTCTACGTCTCTCTCTTCTGTCTACTGTGCTCACTTCCTCAGGAAAATCATTTTTCTCATTGAAGTTCCATAATTAGATTTTTTTCTTAATTCCTTCATCATTTCTCCATTGTTTATATATATATCCATTAGATTATTATACACACACATGTGTGCACACTCATTCACACATGTATACCAAAACATAAATGTCATCCATACATTTGCTACACAAGGTGTGGTCATCCATATATTTACTACACAAGGTGTGGTCCATGAAGCAGCGCCTTTCACATCACATGGGACTTGGTTAGAAATGCAAAATCTCAGTCCTTCCTAGACCTTCTAAATAAGAATCTAATTTTAATGATTTATGTGCACATAAAGTTTGAGAAGCATTGTTCTAGATTACCTTTTTTATTTGTTTGTTTTGTTTTTTGAGTCGGGATCTCACTCTGTCACACAGGCTGGAGTACAGTGGCATGATCATGGCTCACAGCCTCAACCTCCTGGGTACAGGTGATCCTTCCAACTCAGCCCTGCTCTCCCCACTTCCAGTGCGGGGACTGCAGGCATGTGCCACCACTCCCAGCATTTTTTTTTTTTTCTTAGTGAGAGGAAGTCTAGCAACAGTGCCTGAGCTGGTAATAGATTATCTATTATCCTTAATCAAATATAGGCACACAGATAGAGCAAATACATATTGAAATAAATGTATATAATTTATATTCATATATTACTCTTTCTAATACACTTCCAAAAGGTATGCTCCCCTGTGATGATATAAATTATCATCTCAAACTCAAGTAAAAGAAGAGGAAAGTGATGCTGTGCACATGGTGGGTGATGAGCATGTATTTCATAAATAGTAGTTTAACTATTGGCTTGTAAAGTTCTAACTCAATAACTGTAACTGATACTATTATAGGAAAACACTTTGCACTTAAAATCAGAAAGTGTGTAATCTTGGGAATTGCAGTTCACATTTTTGAATCAGTTTCCTCCTCTGTACAATGCTGGGCCTCTGTGTTTATCCCAGACTGTTGTTGCCAGAATTAAGTACAACATCATGTAGGACAGTAGTTGTGAATTACAAAACAATTGGTATTGTGCTATATTAGCCTCCCTATATACAATTATATAGGTACATGTATCATTGTATATTCATCTACTAGAATTTTTGAAATAAGTAAACCATAGCTATTATCAAATCTATATATCTATATCTAATGATATTCATTGTAGATACATCATGTATTACAAATTCATTTCTGATCAAAGAAAAACATAATGATTAAAAATATTTAGTGAGAGCTTACTAAGAAAATGCCCTGACCTGACTTCTTTACGTACACCAATTTATCTAATTCCCCAAAACAAACCTATAAAGCAGAAACTATTGTTATCAGGCCCATTTAACAGATGAGAAGACTGAGGGGTAAAAATTTTAAGTAACTTCCCCCAAATCATATAGATAGTAAGTGGCAGAGCCAAGATGTGATTGGGCATTCTGGTGCCAGAGTCCATGCTCTTACCTACAGCGAGATACAACTTTGTCGTCCATTCATTCAACAAATCTTTATTAAAACATTTATCATCTGTCAGGCACTGTTCACGGTGCTGAAGGCACAGAGATGAATAAAATATACATTCGTATCCTCATGGAACTTACATTCTGATGGTAGAAGACAATAGAAAAGTAATCAAATAATTATATAATTATAAATTAGGTGAAATCCTATGAAGCAAATGAATGAAATTCATTGAGAGAGAAAAATAGGATCGAGTAGAGATTATATTAGATTTGGAAGGACTCTTAATGAGGTAAGACTTAAACTGAAATTTTAAAATGCATTTTAGTGATTAAAAACAAGCAAAACTGTAAATTCATTTATAAACATTGCCACATCAGCCATAATGATCTGCTTGTTGTTAATGGGTATTAGAAAATTCTGCATTTAGCTATGTCATGTTGACACAAAATACATGACTCCCATGACATGTAAGAAATCCAAATGTGAAATCTCTACAACTTAACCTTCTTCCCCATCTTTCTCTCTTTCCTTTGCTATAGAAACTAAATAAGTAGAAAAAAATGTCTTTACCTCCACTGTCTTTGTACTCCCCAGTGAAAGGCACGGGCTCTTCCCACTCCTATTTTCTCCCCTGCATAACACACCTTATTATAAAAATGTATGTTGGCTATACAAAGCAGAAATAACATTAAGTTACTTCCTACCAAAGAATATTTGCCTCTTTACCAGTCATAAACACTTTGATTTGTAAATATGTAAAAGAAAGCCCCCTCCCCATGTTCTCTGAGGTGAGCGATGTATGTAACCATTGACTGTAGGATTGAAAGGAAAAAAATCAAGCACGATTCATTGCTATTGCCCACAGAGGACATGGTGAATTCTTTGATGACTTATAGTTTAGTTTAGGGATCTTTAAGAAAAAAATATACACACATACATATACGTACACACACAGACAAATATTCATAAACACAGATACACATTCCCATGTGCACCCTTATACATACACACATGGAGGGATACATATTGCTTTATTTTATCTTCCATAATAACGTAAGTCCTGAAACAAGATTATGGAAAAAGATAGTGATATGAAGAAGTTTTATTTATTTGTTCTTTTAGTCACCCATGTAAAAAAAAAAAAAAAAGAAGTTTCCTGCTGCATTTGTGGTCTTGAGGGAATATTGTTGCCTGTAGTCCTGAGCCTTTGGGAGGCTGAGGTGAGTGGATAGACTGAGCCCGCGGGTTCGAGACCCGCCTGGGCAACTTGGCAAGACCTCATCTCTATAATAAATCAAAAATCAGCCGGGCGTGGTAGTGCACGCCTGTAATTCCGGCTACTTGGAAGGCTGAGGCGGAAGGATCGCTGGAGCCCAGTGGGTCGAGGCTACAGTGGTCAGGAGCGGCCACTGCACTCCAGTCTGGGCAACGGAGTGAAACTCCAACTCCAAAACAAAAAGCAGTAACATTGTTCTACTGGGGAGGTGCTATGTGAGACCACACTGGGGCAAACTGGAAAACTGATCTCAAACAACAATTATATTTATACATAAAATAGAAAATACATATACATGGAATATAGCATTACATAAAAATATACTTATATATCTATGTCTATGTATTGTATATACATATATGTGTGTATATTTATTTATTTATTTATTAAACTCAAAGAAAAAGCAGTGCTATTTCCCTGTTCCAATGAGGTGCCTTTTTTTTTTTTTAATTATAAAGATGTGGGATACAATTCAGGATTAGGTATAAACGTTGATTATGCAGGTATCCTTGTTAATAAGATATGCCCCTCCCACCCCTAGAAGTTTCCCTCAACTGCCAATCCCACCCACCCTCCCCTGACAGTTTCCCACTACTGCCAATCCCTTTCTTATAGTATTAGAATTGTTCAAGGTCCGCTTATGAGTGAGAACATATGGTGCTCTGTTCTTTGTTTCTGTGATAGATCACTGAATATGATCGACTCCAAATCCATCCAAGTTGCTGCGAAGTCCATATGTTTGTCCTTCTATATGACTGCATAATATTCCATTGTGTATATGCACCTCATTTTTTTTATCCACCAGCTTCCATGGGCAACATGGTTGGTCCATGTTTTTGCTATTGTGAATAGAGCTGCAACAAACATATGTGTGCAGGTATCTTTTTTGTAGAATAATTTGAGTTCCTCTAGGTATATTCCCAACAGAGAAATTGCTGGATCATATGGAAGGTCAATTTCTAGTTCTTTCAGATATCACCACACTGTCTTCCAAAGAGGTTGCATTAGTTTGCATTCCCACCAGCGGTGTAGAAGCATTCCTTTTTCTCCACATTCTCAACAGCATCTGTTGTTTGTTTTATTAATAATAGCCATTCTTACAGGGGTTAGGTGGTATCTCAATGTGGTTTTGATTTGCATTTCTCTGATGATGAGTGAGGCTGAGTACTTTTTCATGTGTCTGTTGGCTGCCCGTATATCTTCCTCTGAGAAGTGTCTATTTGTGTCACTTTTTAAAGGGGCTGTTTGTTTTTTTCCTTCCGGCACATTTGAGTTCTTTGTAGATACTAGGTGTTAGGCCTTTGTCAGATATACAGTTGGGAAATATTTTTTCCCATTCTGTGGACTGTTTCACTGCTCTCTTGATTGTTTCTTTTGCTTTGCAGAAGCTTGTCAGTTTGATGAGGTCCCACTTGCCTATCTTATTTCCTAAGGTATGGGCATTTAGGGTTCTGAATATGGAACTGGTTGCCAGTTCCAATATCCATAAGGATGCCTTCTGTGTTTTCTAAGATTCTTATCATTTGAGGTTTTACATTTAGGTCTTTGATCCATTTAGAGTTAATTTTTGTGTCTGGTGATAGGTAGGGGTCCTGTTTCAGTCTTCTGCATGTGATCAGCCAGTTTTCCCAGCACCATTTACTGAATAGGTTCTCCTCTCCCCAGTGGTTGTTGTTGGAGGCTTTGTCAAAGATGAGTTGGTTGAGAAATTGAGGCTTTGCTGCCAGAATCTCTATCCTGTTCCATTGGGCTATGTGCCTGTTCTTGCACCAATACCAGGCTGTTTTGATTACTATAGTCTTACAGTAAAGTTTGAAGTCTGGAAGTGTGATACCTCCTGCTTTGTTTCTTTTGCTAAGGATTATTTTTGCTATTGGTGGTCATTTATGTTTCCACATGAATTTCTGTATTGTCATTTTCAGGTCTGAGAAGAATGATTTTGTTAACTTAATGGATATTGTGTTGAATCTGTACATTGTCTTTGGTAGGATGGACGTCCTAATAATGTTGATTCTGCCTATCCATGAGCATGGAATATTTTTCCATTTGTTTGTGTCTTCTTGGACTTCTTTGAGCAGTGTTTTGTAGTTCTCATTGTAAACATCTTTCACTTCTCTGGTTAGGAAGATGCCGAGGTCTTTCATTTTTTTGGTGGCTATTATGAATGGGATTGTGCTTTTAATTGGGGTCTCTGCCTGCCTCTTGTTGGTATATAGGAATATAACTGTCTTTTGCACATTTATTTTGCACCTTGAGACTTTGCCAAAGTTCTTTATCAGTGCAAGTAGGTTTTGACAGATTCTCTTGGATTTTCAAGGTATAATAGGATCATATCATCAGCAAAGAGGGATAACTTGACTTCCTCTTTTCCTATTTGGATACCCCTGATTTCCTTCTCTTGTCTAATTGCCCAAGCTATGAATTCCAGCACAATGTTGAACAAGAGGGGTGAAAGTGGGCAGCCTTGTCTTGTTCCAGTTTTCAGGGGAAGTGTTTCCAGTTTCTGTCCATTTAGCAATATGTTAGCTGTAGGCTTATCGTAGTTGGCACTTACTATTTTGAGGTATGTTCTTTCTATACCTAAGTGTTTGAGGGATTTTATAAAGAAAGGATGCTGGATTTTATCAAAAGCTTTTTCTGCATCTAATGATACAATCATGTGGTTCTTGTTTTTACATCTTTTGATGTATTTAAATGACATTTATGGTCTTGCAAATGTTGAACCAGCCCTGCATCCTGCAGATGAAGCCTACTTGGTCATGGTGAATGATTTTCGAGATGTGTTTTTGGATCTGATTTCCTAGAATCTTGTTGAGGATTTTTGCTTCTATGTTCATAGGGATATTGGCCTGTAGTCCTCTTTTTTTGTTGGACCTTTATCTGGTTTGGATATTAGTGTGATGTTAGCTTCGTAAAATGATTTGGGGAGAATTCCATCTTTCTCAATTGCCTGGAATACTTCAAATAGGATTGGTATCAACATCTCCTTGTACATTTTGTAGAATTCTGCTGGAAAGCCATGCAATCCAGGGTTTTTTTTTTTTGTAGGTAGTTTTTGTATGACAGAGTTAATTTTCTGGGTTGTTATCGGTCTAATTAGTGCCTTATTGTCTTCTTGTTTCAACCTGGGGAGGTTGTGTGATGTCAAAAAGATTTCAGTTAGGTTATGTTAGGTTATGAAGTTTGTTTCCATATGGGCGTACATAGTAATCTCTGATAATCTTTTGTATTTCTTCAGGGTCAGTTGTGAGTTGATCTTTGTATTTCTGATTGTGTTTATTTGGGCTTTTTCTCTCTTTTTCTTGGTCATTCTGGCTAGGGGTCCATCAATCTTGTTAATCCTTTCAGAAAACCAGCTTTTTGTTTTGTTGATGTTTTTCTATGATATTTTTGTCTTCTATGTCCCATATTTGGGCTCTTATTTTGGCAATTTGTATTCTTCTGCTAAAGTTGGGGTTTTGATAATCTTCTTTTTCCAGGTCCCTTAGTTGATTTGTTAGTCTCTCCATTTGTGATCTTTCCATTTTCTTGAGTGTGCTCACAGAGATAAAAATTTCCCTCTTAGAACCGCTTCCATGGCATCCCAGAGGTTTTGGTAAGATTTTTCTTCATTTTCATTTGTTTCCAGAAATCTTTTAATTTCTGCTTTGATTTCACTCTTGACCCAGTAGTTATTCAGCATTATGCTGTTTTGTGTCCATGTCTTTGTGGGCTTTGGGGAAATTTTTTTGGTGTTCATGTTTATTTTTATTCCATGGTGATCTGAGAATGTACATGGCAAGATTTCAATCTTATGGAATTTTTTATGCATGATTTATGGCCATGGATGTGATCAATCTTGGAGTATGTTCCGTGTGTTGATGAGTAGAATGTATATTCTGTGGTAGTTAGGGGAATAATCCGTAGGTATCTATTAAGTCCATTTGGTCAAGTGTCAAGTTTAGGTCCTGTATCTCCTTGTTGATTTTTTGCCTTGATGATCTATCTAGGGTTATTAGTGAGGTATTCAAATTCCCTGCTATAATAGTGCTAGAGTCAATATCTTGTTTTAGTTTACATAGTAGTTGCTTTATAAATGCTGGTGCTCCTGTGTTGGGTGCATGTAGGTTTAGGATGGACATTTCTTGTTGATGGATTGAACCTTTTATCATTATATAGTGTCCTTTGGCATCTTTTTAAACTTTTGATAGCTTAAAGGTTGTTTTGTCTCATATAAAGATTGCAACTCCTGCTTTCTTTTGTGATCCATTTGCCTGGAAACTCATTTTCCATGCTTTAACTTTGAGTCTGTGTGCATCCCTTGTGGTGAGCACACCACAGAAGAAGCACTCCATCTCTTATGGCTGCAGCAAATAATTGGGTCATGGTTTCTTAGCCAATTTGCCATTCTGTGTCTTTTCAGTGGTGCATTTAGTTCATTCACATTCAGGCTGATTATTGAAATGTGATTGTTTATCGCTGTCATGAGGTTTTTATTTTAAAAAAATTTTTTTGCTTGTTTTCTTTTGGCTTTGGGGTTAATGTATTTATGTGTTTTCAAGTTTCTTGTTGTGCTATATTCTCTGTTGATTCTGGGCTCTGCTGTTCTCTTGGGAAGTGTGTGGTCATTCTTTTTTTTCTTTCTTTCTTTCTTCTGTGTTTAATGCCTTTTTAAGTGTCTCCTGTAGAGCTAGTCTGGAAGCTTCATAATCTTTTAGGGATTGGATGTCTGGGAAGGATTTTAATTCTCCATCACTGATGAAGCTGAGCTTGGCTGGATAGGAAATTCTTGGTTGAAATTGTTTATCTTTGAGGAGTTTGAATATAGGGCTCCAGTCCCTTCTTGCTTGAAGTGCTTCTACCGATAGGTCTGCTACTATTCTGATTGGTTTTCCCCAGTAGGTATTCTGACCTTTCTCTCTTGCTGACTTTAGGATTTTTTCTTTTGTACCTACTTTATGTAGGTGAATTACTATGTGTCTAGGGGTTGGTCTTCTAGTTTGATGTCTTGTGGGGGTTCTCTGTATCTCTTGTGCTTGGCTGGTCACAACTCTGGTGAGATGGGCAAAGTTCTCTTGGATTATCTCTTGGAATACGTGCTCCAAGTTGTTCTCCATTTCCCTTTCTTCTTCTGGGATACCAATCAGGCATAGGTTCAACCTCGATATAATTTGCACATCTCTTGTAGGCTTTATTCTTTCTTTCTGAGTCTTCTTTCTATGTTTTTTACAGATTGGGTTAGCTCCATGTTCTGGTCTTCAAGTTCTGAGATTCTTTCTTCAGTTATATTAATTCTGCTTTCCATGCTGGTCATCTTGTTATTTATTTCCTGGATGAAATTTGTTATTGCCAAAATCTCTGTTACAAGTTCTTTCAGTGTTGCATCTTGTCTTTCTTGAGGTCTTATTCACTCTTTCTATCCATTCCCTATTCCCTGTCATATTCTGGGGCCAGTCATTGGTGACTTCCATTGTTTGGGCTCCAGGGTCTGTTTTTCAGTTTTGTCTTTGGTACACTTGAAATTGCCTGTGGACTTCCCTTGGTTTTTTCCTCATTTGTGACAGATCTCTTGTTTTTCTCTTTAGTTCTGTTATTCAGTGTCAGTGGGAGAGAGGCTTCCCCTTCTGATGTTTGCTCAGTCCTCTATTCTTCCCTGATCTGGGCTCTGGATTGTTCTATTTTGAAGTAGGACAGTGGATGGGAAGCTTTGCTATCTCTTGTTGTTTTTGAAATTTGAATAAAGTAGGGGATGGGGCACTAGGATTCAGAAACTACTTGCAAATTAAAATGTTCACTTATTGTGTTATGTGTTCCCTGAGACCCACTCCCCACCACCACTCTATATGATGATGCAAAGCAGAAAACAATGCAAAAAACAAGTGAACACACACAGAGAGAGACATACACACACACCACAAAACAAACTGGAATAACAACAAAGTGAAACAAAGCAAACAACAACAAAAAACCAAGAAAACTAAACACACATATGCCTAGCACAAAGTGAATAGAGCAGAAAAACAGAAAGGAGGGTGGGGGAAAAGGAATTTAGGTTGAATCCTCACTTATATGTTGACACACACCTTAAACTATAAAAAATGAAATTTAAAAAACTCAGTTGAACAAAAGAGCAAAAATAAACCCACAACAACAAAATTGAAAGATGAACACTCAAATATTCACATACACACATAAATAGAAAATGCAACTAAAAGAAAAAAGAAACAGAAAAAGAAAAAAAAATTGGGGGTGATATGTAGATCAAGCCCTCACATACACATTCATGCACAAAGGAAAAATATTTTTACTTTTATTTTGAGTTGGAGTCACCCAAACTGAAGTGCAGTGGCATGCTCCTGGCCACCATAGCCTCGACGTGCTAGACTCTGGCGATCCTTCAGCCTCAGCCTTCCAAGTAGCCAGAACTACAGGAGCGTGCTACCACGCCCGGCTAATTTTTTTATTTACTGTAGAGATGAGGTCTTGCCAAGTTGTCCAGGTGGGTCTCGAACCCTCGGGTTCAGGAAATCCACTCACCTTAGCCTCCCAAAGCACTGGTATTACAGGCTAAGCCAGTGAGCCCGACCAGGAAAAATATTTTTAAAATCGATGAACTAACAATCAATCACAAAATTTTTTTTTAATTTTTTTAAATTGAAAATTTAAAAAAACCCTGCCCTCTTGTGGCAGGTTCTGTAATTGTTCCTCTACTCCAGTCTCCTGCATAGCCACCTCTTTCACTCTCAGTGTCCGAAGCAGGGGAGGACGGGCAGTGGAGGTGGGTGGGGCTGCAAACCTCCCCTCCCACTCTCATATGGTCAGGGAGATCTCCTCCCATGGGGAGGTACGGGATTGTCTCTTCCCCAGGTATGTACTTGGTGGGGGGGGGGGGAATGCCCCAGCCAGGCCTATCCTGGAATGAAATTCTCCTATTGTGACTGACATCCAGGCTCCATCTATGTTTGTCCCTCTCACTCATGGCCCAGCTGTGTGGGTCTGACATGCAGAGGATTGCTGGGGAGGAGGGGGTTTGGGTCAGCCCTGGACTCACCACTGAGCTCTTTGGAGTTCTTCCTCGTCCTTTTCTGGCCACACCCTTTGTTCCACAGCTGGATCAGGATAGAGGGTGGGGCACCTGGAACTCAGTACTGGTCAGGTCCCTCCAAAGTTTGTGCTTTCAGGACATTCCCTCTGGGTCACAATCAATCCCTGAGTAGTTAATCTGCCAGTCACAGAGATCAGGTCTGTTGTTCTGTGGTGAGCAAGTTGGAGCACTTTCCTGCCCCGCCTTCAAGATGGTGGTGGGGTGCCTCTCTTGTCCTCTTTTGTGGAACTTTGCCTCTGGACTCCCGCTGTAGCCCCTGCTGCCAGTGCCCTGCCAGGTGCTGAAGGGGTGAGGCAAAGCCAGGAGCCAGCAGTTTCTCTCCTGCTGCAATGGTGAAGGAGAGCCTGGGACAATGGTTTCTCCCAGCGGCTCTTTTGCAGAAAAAGTTTTGTCCTTCAAAAGAAAAATAATGGCGCTGGGCTTCTGCAACCTGGAAAGAACCAGGGAGGAAGCAAAGAAGTTGCAGCAACAGCTGTTGTACCACTTGCTCATGAGCGTCCACTTATACAGTCTCTCCCAGCTTTTTCTTCCCAGGGAGGGTTTGTTGATAGAAAGAAAGAAAGAAAGAAAGAAAGAAAGAAAGAAAGAAAGAAAGA
>NW_007004559.1:0-957 GCF_000164805.1 Carlito syrichta
TTGTGATTTGCCCAGGCTTCTGGGTGAAGATTATGGTTGTGCATGAACTCAGGGTGACCAGAGAAACTCCAATTTGGGCTCTGTCCTTTCACGCTTAAAACTAGTTTGTGAATAAAACTGAAGTTTATGTTTAAAAATCCTTGTTTTGAAATTATTTGAATATCCAACCTACCTTGTTGCATTAATTTCAAATGTGAAATACGTCTAAAACTGTGTATGTGCCTGGGATCTTTATTCAATACATGCTATTGATTCATTTTTATCAGATAATATCTCAAAGAAATAAATCCCATCACATTGCTTTAAAATAAAATACTATATCTTCCTATCAATATCCATACCATCCTCCCAATTCCACAAATACAAATGCTTCAAACTCACGAAGTTAAAAGAGGCTTTAATCAGACACTAAAATAGACATGTAGGTTGGTAAAATAGAAATAAAAGGTCTAGTGATAAAACCACTTATTTATTTTGCAAAGACCTCGATGTTGCTTTTTAAACTTTCAAATTCTCCTCAACACTTTAATGGTGAATACTACCAAATATTTAAAGAAGAATTAATATCAATTTTTTTCAAACTTTTTCAAAAAGTAGAAAAAAGAAGAGGGAACACTTTATGACTATTCTATGAGGCCAGCATAACCCAGATACCAAAGTCAGACAAAGATACAACAGCACTACAGACCAATATCCTTTAAAAACATTAATGCAAATATTCTCAACAAAATACTGGCAAACTGAAATCAACGGCATATTAAAAGATTTACATGTCATGACCAAGGGGCTGCTATTACTGGAATGAAATATGGTTCAACATATGAAGCTCAATCAATGTAATATAACACATTAATAGAATGAAGGAGGAAGAAACCACACATTATTATCTCAGCTAATTCAGAAAAAAAATTCACAAATATAAGTCTCTTTTGTAATAAAACAATCAACAAACTAGGA
>NW_007004560.1:0-1922 GCF_000164805.1 Carlito syrichta
GAGACTAAAACTTCACCTGTATGATGACTACTTATAAAGCTAATCCTGAATTGTACCCCACATATTTAAAATTAAAAAATAAAAATACAAAATACAAAAAGAATGCCACTTTGACTACTACTTTTTTTTTCCCTTGGGCAAAATTGTATTTTTCTTTAGAAATATTTATATAAGCATGTGATTTATGTTAATAAAAATAATAATTATTTTTATTTATGCAAAATATCCATAACAAAATTTACCATATTAATCACTTTTAAGTGTACAGTTCAGTGACATTAGGTACATTACCATTATTGTGAAACCATCACCACCATCTATCTCCCTAACTTTTTCATCTTCCCAAATTTAGATTCTGTACTCATTAAACAATAACTCCTCAATCCCGCCTCCCCCCAACTCCTAGAAACCAGTATTCTACTTTCTGTCTTATTGTTATTCTTAAATAAATTAAACTAATATAATTTTTAAATATTAATTTTATAATTTATGGTCAAGAAAAGATGACACTCTCATTGATCTGTGTTACATACCCAATAAATAACACAGGGAGCAATCAAAAAGAACTCTTAAATATTGTATGAAGTAGGTAAGTGGATCCATGATGCCAGGTCTAGAGAAACAACACAACCACAGTACAACTTGCATCTTCCCTCACTAAATAAAAAAAGTGACCCTAACCCAGAATTTTCTGATCCTCAGTTTGGCAACTAAGGGCAGCCTACATTGGTTTATTTCTCCTCTTGGTGGAATTATAGCTCTGCTTGCAACACCAAATGAGTCCTCTACCACAAGCAAGAAAAATAGATTGGAAGTCCCACCAGCAATAAGTAGCCATAAGAAATGCTCTTTTTCCTAGCAGGGCTTCAGACCTCTACCCCGCCCCTCACCCTGCTGTTCACTGAGAGATACTGGAGCAGTCAGTGGGCTGGTCAAGAAAGTATTTATTCCTGTGGGACTAGAAACCCCATCCTCCATTCAGAAATGCCACAACAGGCTAGCAGTACCAGCATGAAGAGCTCTACAACAAAAAGGAGTTTTCCCGGCTAAACTCCTTTGAAAGATACAAGCTTGCCTTTAAAGACAAGCTTCATTTGTCTTGAAAGCTTTCTCCCTTATTAGGAGATGCAACCAGGCATTACCTGCAAGGGGACCTCTGCTACAGTAGGCCCAATCAAGGAAGTATCTTTATTCCCAGAGTCCTGAGACTGCTCTCTTTCTAAAAAATGAATAAACTGTATGACATAGGCGAGAGTGATTTGTGAAATAACTGAAGCTTTTTTGTCTATACTGTCATCACTGAAAATGAGTGAATTTTATGATATTGAAACTATCTTAATAAAGTTCTACAAAAAAACAAACAAAAAAAACACACAATGTTATACCATCTTTGAGAGGTGATTAGGTCATGAGCGCTCTATCATCAAGAATGAGATTAGTGTCTGTCTTAGTAGCATTTTTGTTGCTATAACAGACTAAGTGAGACTGGATCATTTATAAAGAAAAGAGGTTTGATTAGCTCATGGTCCTGCAGGATGGAAAGTTCAAGTACATGGCACCGGCTTGTGGCAAAAGGTTTTGTGCTGCATCACAATATAGCAGAGAATGTCAAAGGGGAAGTGAACATGTGCAAAGAGACAAAACCTAAGGAGCAACCTGGCTTTATATTATAATAACCCACTCTTGCAGGAAATTATTTATCCCTTTGAGAACTAATCCAGTCTTACCAGAGCAGGAACTCACTCACCACCATAATAAGGGCACCAAGTCATCCATTTAGGTATCTCAAAGACCTCCAAAAATACTATGCCCCACTTCCCAACACTGCCACATTAAGGATGAAATTTCAACATGAGTTTTGGCAAAACCATAGCAGTGATCTTGTAAAAGAAGTCTTAGAGAACCATGTTGCTCCTTTCTCC
>NW_007004561.1:0-1940 GCF_000164805.1 Carlito syrichta
ACAGGCATGCGCTACCATGCCCGGCTGATTTTTTGATTTACTGTAGAGATGAGGTCTCACAAAGTTGCCCAGGCGGGTCTCAAACCCGCGGGATCAGGCAATTCCCTCACCTCAGCCTCCCAAAGCGCAGAATTACAGGCTGAGCCACCAAGCCTGGCTTGGTCTTGTGGTTCTAAGGTCACTTCTGTCCCCTGCTTATATACTAACAGAAGGCTTGTTTCTCCACAAGGAACACATACTAAGAGAGCTCATCTCTAGTGAATATACTATTACTCCTAGTGAATACAGCTCTGTAACTAGCTCATATAACCTCAGATGCCATTTGCCCACTTCGTAAATAAAAGGATGAAAGCAATTATAGGCAAGATGATTAAATTAACCAGGCAAGATGATTAAATAATGCCATAGACATACATCTTAGAAATGCAGGGATGGATTTCCTTTGAAAACTTTAAAAATGAATACTTAAGCCTGAAATATTGAGCCTAAGAACAGAAATGGACAAATGTGACCTGGAGTGATAGTGTGGAGGCCAAGTACAGTTAACTATAGGAAAACATTGAATCTGTTCAATTCCAAGCCAAAATTCATTCTCTCTCTTTCTCTCTTTTGGTTTGCTTCAGTCAGGGTCTCCTCTGCCACCCAGGCTGGAGTGCAGTAGCACAATCATACCTCACCACAGCCTCAATCTCCTGGGTCAGGTGATTCCCCCCTCCTCAGCCTCTCAATTAGCTGGGACTACAGGTGTGCAACACCATACCTGGCTAAAGTTGTCATGTAGTATTTTTGAAACTTTCTGAAACTAAATACATTGAAGAAAAGTGGTTTTCCTCTGGTTACACAGTCTCCCTTAATTAAAACCTGACACTTCTGAGATCACCTTCCAGGGCAGTTATCGTGCAGTGGTACAACCACAGTTCACCATAGCCTCGACCTCCCGGGCTCAAGTGATCCTTCTGCCTCAACCTTCTGAGTAGCTAGGACTACAGGCATGTGCTACCACGCCTGGTTAATTTTTTTAATTTTTGTGTAGAGACGAGGTCTCACTAAATTTCCAGGGCGGTCTTGGGCTCAAGTTATCCTCCTGCCTCAGCCTCCCAAAGTTCTGGGATTACAGATGTGAGCCCCCACACCTGTCCTGTTTATTTTTTAAATGTACCTTTTGGAAGTATATAAATGCCACATAAATTTTTTTTTACAGTAACCTTTGCTGTGTAAGAGTGATAATACTAATTTTAGGGAACTTCTAGACACCTGGATTATCTGGATCAAATAGTCATTTTATTTCACAGCACACCTTATCATGGTCCATAAAACACTGGGTATGAAATAAGGAGTGAAACAGTAAATCCTTGGAATGAAGTGCTGGGATTACAGGTAGACCCAACGAGCCAGGCCTATCAATGAACTTTCTAAGGAACCAAAAGTCACACATGGATTTTTCTGTTAAATCCATTTAAAGCTAAAAGCAAACCAAATTTTACACTGAAAAGTCTTGAAAATTAATTGTAAATGTATTTATATAAACTCAGCATAAAATTCAAAAACTGATTCCAATTCTCAGGTAAGTAACTTACTTCATGAACAGCAGGACATCTCTGTCTCTTCTCCTAGTTAAACTCATTATAATTTTAGTTTATGTTGACAAGTGTAACACACATGCAGCAAAATATTTTTGTTGTTGTTGTTGTTGTTGCTTTGTTTGCTTGTTTGTTTGGAGTTGGAGTCTCACTCTGTCACCCAGACTGGAGTGCACTGGCCGCTCCTGGCCACCGCAGCCTCGACCTGCTGGGCTGGCAATCCTTCCGCCTCAGCCTTCCGAGTAGCTGGAATTACAGGCACGCGCTACCAAGCCCGGCTGATTTTTTTTTTTTTTTATTGTAGAGATGAGGTCTCACCCAGTTGCCCAGGCGGGTCTCAAACCCGCGAGCTCAGGCAAT
>NW_007004562.1:0-1998 GCF_000164805.1 Carlito syrichta
ATAAGAATATATTTAACCAAGGAGGTAAAAGATCTCTACAAGGAGAACTACAAAACTCTGATGAAAGAAGCTGTAGAGGATACAAACGGAGAAACATCTCATGTTCATGGATTGGATGAATCAACATTGTTAAAATGACCATATTACCCAAAGTAATCTAGAGAGCCAACACAATACCTACTAAATTACTTGCATCATTTTTCACAGAATTAGGTAGCAAGCTAAATTTGAAATTCAGATAAATAGCAAAAAAATGTTTAATGCAGATATAGCTTAGGCAACTTTTGAAATTTATTCTAGAATATTATTTGTCATTTATCTGAAATCCAAAATTGACTGTGAATTCTTTATTTTATCTGGCAATCTTACTTTTTCATCCTGTAGTTATTACTCTTCAGTAGCATGTGGCTCCAGTGAAGTCTGTAAGAGTAACTTTCATGAATCATATAATCAAATAGTTCTGTGGGAAAGCAAACTCCCTATCACCAGCTAATTATGTAAGCAGAAACCTCCTATATTTTTTGGAAACAAGGAGGGACAGTGAAGGGATGATAGGATAAAGAGGAAAAGAAGCATTAGGAGATGAGTATGGGTGAGAGGAACTCTCTTTTAGAGTAATGGATTTGGTTCAATTTTTCTCAGTCTTCTGATGTTACCAAATGCATTAAGAAAAAGAAAATGTATTGATAATCTTGCTTTTCCTACCAAATATAATGCAACTAGGCCTTAATGGGTGGGGCTTCTTTTTTCTTTGCTCTTTAAGTGTAGCTTTCATCCCAAATCCATGCAATGTTTACTCATCAGCCAATTATTTAAAAGATTACATTTGCTACTTGATCTTTAATGAAAAGAATGATAAACCAATAATCAAGAATCAGAATTTCAGTAGTCCCCTCTATCTTGAACTTGGGCCACAGTCACAGCTCCTTTTAGACTCTTTTTCTTACCAGGATAATACAAATTAATAAAATCTGCTTATCTGTCTCATAACAATCTTGAGGAGTTCAATTATCTCTCAATCTGTCAAATACAGAATAAAAACTATTACTCCATATATTTCACACAGCAAGAACAACTGTCTAAATCTATGCCAGGGAAATATAAAGAGAGCAGCCATTTCACCTGAACAGTGAAATGGTAGGTTTCTCAGCAAGAATTTAGTTGGAAGGAAGACTAGATAGGATAACCCTATAATTTATTGCTCACCCGGGGATATTTGGAGAGTGAAGAGGCTATTATTAATAGTCCCAGGAGAGAAGCTGTAAATGGATACTGTCCCAAACAAACTAAGCTATGTGGTCACTGGAGTTCTATGGACTAGTCTAGAAGATGCATTTACAAAATCAGTACAACATTCTTACTGAGCATTCTTACATTCTCACGTTTGTTTGCCGTTTCTGGGAAAAGTCAAAGTGATGGAGGTTTGCAAGTAAGCACAGATTTCCAGAAAAAGGAAAAACAGTTCAGAGTTAGATATATCAAATATTCTAAACTGGTTTATGCATCAAATGTTATAATATCAACATATAGATTTTTTGAATGAGGTAACAAAGATAAAACATTCTGAACGTCTTCAAAGTATATCAAAAGATAATATAATTTGTCAAAAAACACATGAAGAAGGACTCTATGTTATACTAATGGAAAGATAGATTACTTTATATCATGAGTATCTTATTGAATCTATAGGAACTGTAAAATAGCTGTTTTTCTCTATATTTTATGAACTGACTTAGAAAAATTAGGTTGTTAAAGTCAAACAACTAGTATGTGACAAAACTAGGAATCAACTTAATTCTTTTTGACACAAAATAATCAATCACTATAAAGAAAACTAAATTGTGATCAATATTTGAATGGATAAATAAATCATAAGAAATCATACCATATAATTTTATACAGAATTGAAAAATAATGAAATGTTATACCCTAACATATGATTGAATATCTAAAAACTAATATTGAATAAGAGGTCAGAGGTTACACATACCATGGGAG
>NW_007004563.1:0-1692 GCF_000164805.1 Carlito syrichta
AAAAAAAAAAAAAAAAAAGATTTGAATCCAGTATCAAATTCTCTTGCCCCTTGAGAACTACCTGTCACCTTTCCACATCCACACTGAACTCAGACTGAGCTCAAGCCCAGCTCTAATTTCTCACTTCCACCGTAGCTTTTGTGATCCCTATTAAAAAACACCTCCTCTTTCAGCTTTGTTCTGAGCAATCACTTTGTACTCACTTCTGGGCTGAGCAGGGGAGAGGTCTTAAAATAAAGACACGAAGGAAATTGTCCCCTGAAACAGCAGAGGCATTCTATTAGATTCAGATTAGATCACTTTCATGTGATCTCTGCCAGAGAAAATCCTCACCCCTCAACTCCCTTTTCTAGAATGCCAGCATGTGTTCACAGAGGAAAGGCAAAGGCAAACACTCTTCCCAGAAAATAGCTGAATGAAGCTTTGGTTTTATGAAATGGGAACCAGAGGCCTGAGAAGTAAAGAACTATCCATTCTGTTAGTCATGTCAAACACCAACAAGGATAGTTGGCACTCATCCACTCAGCCTTCTACTGGGCTTCATTTCATCCAGAGATAAGTCTTTCTTGTCCATAAGCCCATCCTCAACACAAACTTTCCCTCCCTTCTGATTTAGGTCTTCCAACCAAAGCCTACTATAGAAAGGAACTTTCTCAACCAGCAGTAGGATTTATGCTGCATTCACCAAGGTCAGGCTTACCTTAAAGTCATTTATTTTCCTGTGCATTGATTATTAGCAAACAGGACTTCAAAGGGTAATTAGCAAAATAAAAACCTAGAGAAGGAACCAATATAAAACCCCAATAGGTGATATTAAATTTGTTAATCTTAATTTCCAAGCTCTTACTGAAGCACGCACTTATCTATTCCAAAAGTTTTTAAATATTCTGGTAACCAATGAAGACAGCCCCTAAAAGCCAAAATATCATCCTATGACCCCTGGCAAGTTAAAATCTAGATAGCTGATGGTGATAGGTATATGAAAAATTCCACCTGTTATGTCTAGAAGAAACAAAGATTTGGTTGAAACATAAATATGGATGAAACACTTTAAACTCTATGCTACACTGTACTGATGGCTACCAAAGTGATACTAAAGATTTCTTCATCTGTTAAGACCCTTCAGTTTCTCTCAATATAACACTAGCTATTATAAATATCATTGCCTATGTATTTGCCATCCCAGAATACCAGAAAGCTAACTAGCATTATCTAGTCAATAAAGTACTAAGCTAAAATGGCAAATTCTAGACTAGAGCCAAGCTTATGCTCAGATTATCACTAAGCATCACTCAAAGTTGTGATGCAGGAGTTGAGGATAAACAAAGAATGGCCAGTGGAAGGATGACCATTTTGGAAAAAAGAATTTGTAAAAGAATGAGCCTTAAGCAAAACAAATATACGCATGTTGGATTTAGCATCTGAAACTGTATACATCTGTTTGTCTTAAGGCTGTTTGATCTGAGTTCATGTGTGAAGAGACTTTGTGGCTCTCATGATTCTAAGTATAGTACTGATTAAGAAACTCTCAACTAGGAATAAAAGACACCAAAATCCTATTCCTGACTCCACAGCTAATTAGCCTTTGGACAATTTCCACCCCCACCCCCCGCCCAGTTCCCTCATCTGTTAAATCAAGAGGTTAGATTAGTTCACCATTACGGTGTCTGCACACCCTAAAATCAAATAATT
>NW_007004564.1:0-1536 GCF_000164805.1 Carlito syrichta
AAAAAACCAAAATAATAAAAAGTACTGAACTTTCTGCTGTGTCTTAGCAAACATTTAAGGCTAATATTATAATTCATATCCTCAAGATTAAAGGCCTATCCCAAATCTAAATCTCTAGCCACAGAAAAGCATCTAAAAGTTATTGACCCATAATTTTCATCTCTTAATAACCAATCAAATTCATTAACTCAAGAGAAGTATAGATAATATTAAAACATAATAAAAATCTTCTAGTTTTGATTATATTCATTGATTGTTAGGTTCATACTTTATTTACACTGCAACAATTCCTGGGGCTTTTTATTAGTGCATTGAACCAAGCTTACTTTGAAGGAGTCTTTCATCTAGCCTGTATTTTTTCAAATTTCTCTTACCTGAAACAACTTATATGATTAGACGTGCAATGTCAAGCCACTAAAATATGATTCTCAACGAATAGATTCTCATCGTTAAAAAAACTCCTCATGCCTCGACTATCTTTTGTGTAATTAAATATTCAGTTTGAAAGCTGAGGAAGGTAAGGAAGGTACTATTGAAATAAAGATGAGAAACAAAAGAGTAGAAAATTCACTTCCAGGGTCATGGCAGTAAAAAATAAATTATTCTCAACTGTTTTTAAAAAAATTTGGCCTAATTGCTTTTTTCTCTATATACATCATAATGCAATTTTAAGTTTCATGTTAGAAAATGTTTTTTCTTTTTTGCCTCTGCCTATGAGAATTGAGAAAATGGTTTCTATTGCTCATTTTTCCACACATTATCTTCACAAACATACCTGATGTGTTGACTTCTGCTCTCAGCTAGTCTCCTCTACCTCAGACAGGCAGCAAAATACCAGACAGTCTCTCCTATCTAGAGGAGACTGGCAGCATCTCCTTGGACATACTACCATCAAGGTTATCCAGAATTGATAACCTGCCATCTTTCTTTATAGCCCCAGGGTGCCTTTTGTTATTTCCACCATTCCTTATGGAGTAGGTATTTTATGTTAACTAGCCTTTTCCCAGGCTTCTGATATATAAAGCACTACATATACATTCTTTTTGGAATAACATGGATACAAATTTCCATGGATAAAAGGATCTGATAAAATTAAATGTAATATTACTTAAACTATTACTTAAAATATTATCAATAACCCTGAAATTGAACTTTGGAACATAGGGAGCAGACCTCATATTCCCAAAAGTCAAACCTTAGCAGACTGTTACAATGACTTAGGAACCTTTTAGAAAATGTTATTCTTTATTTTCTGCTCCCACATTTCATATCTTAAGAGAACTTGTCTATTTTCCATTCTAAGAGATCACTCTCTCTCAATCCCTGTGAACTGGAAAAATGGACGTGTGAATCTAACACTCTGGTAAAACTGATTGATGTTGGGGGGACAATCTGAGACTTGAAAATGTGATTTATAAATATTAAGTAATTGACTGCAAAAGCTAGTTTTGGAAGATAATGTAGATTCAGAAATGGAGGACATCATCTCTTAGGCACACACACACACACACACACACACACACACACACACACACA
>NW_007004565.1:0-1447 GCF_000164805.1 Carlito syrichta
GACTCGGGAGTGGGCAAGTGGTTCAGTTCAATGAGATGGGAGGAGAGGTTTGCTGGAGATTTTGGGGAAGGGAGCCTCTCAGACTCCTGAGAGAGAATACTGAGAGGATGTTTCCCTTAATTGGTGTGATGGGAAGGTGGGACATCTGGCGCTGCTGCAGCTATCCTGCCACCAAGAAGAAAGCCAGCCTCAGAACTGGACCACAAAGCAGAAGAGCAGAGATATTTGGGGCCTCAGAGCTGAATGACTGAATCAAATCAATAAAACTCTCTCCTTAGACTGAGCACAGTGGCTCAAATCTGTAATTCCAGCACTTAGGGAGGCAGAGGTAGGAGAATGGCTTGAGCCCAGGGATTCTGAGACTACAGTGAGTTGGAATTACTCCAATGCGCTTTGGCCTGGGTGGACAGAGTGAGACCTTGTCTCAAAAACAAACAGAAAAACCATACCTTAGATCTTGAACTTTCCAGATACATGAAAGTTCTATGAGTTACCAGGCCACTTCATCGTGTGACTTGGCTCGAATAGAGTATTCTATAATTTGCAATCAACAGCATCCTAATCGTAGCACACTGGTGATCTCATATATCTGTAGGGCTTCAAATTCTGCCTGGGGCTGAGGATACCAAAGCCTACTTGTTGCAGGGCCCGATGGCACAGTGATCTATTAGACATCCCCATTTGGATGTCTGGGGATATTTAGACAACCCCCCTCCACAATAAAATATTAGACTCTTGAAGACCCTGGCCCACCCTCAGACTGGTGTCCCTACTTCTGATAACTACAGTGTCATCTTCCCACCCATTTACTAAGCTACATGTCACTTTTCTGAACTGATTCTCACATTCATGCCCTGCAGCCAACTGGTCACCAAGTGCCAGAGTTATGTGGCCTCAAGTCCTCCCTTTCCAATGCTACGGATTAATTCCGTTTTCTCAAATGGGCCACTCTGCCAACTGGTCACCAAGTGCCAGAGTTATGTGGCCTCAAGCCCTCCCTTTCCAATGCTACGGATTAATTCCGTTTTCTCAAATGGGCCACTCTGGGAGCATCAATTCGCCACTCTGCCTTTCAGATGCTCCAACACATTCTCTACAATGTGGCCACACTTGAACCGAGGTCTGCTCCATCCCTCACATTTGATTCTTCTGAGGCTCCCCACTGCCCTTTCTGCCTAGTGGGAAAAAGGTATCCAATGTCAAGCCAGGACCCAGATTTCTAGCCTCACTATAAAGGCACTGATCACAGGTCTCCTCACACAACAAGGCCCACATTAAATGTCACCCCTGAGAAGCCCTCCTGAACAAGTCAAAGTAGAAGCTGTCTCTGTCTCCTGCTCTGATCTTCTTCACTATTTACTCCTCATTCCTCCTGTGGTATAGGTGCTCACTTGGGGCTATCACCTTGTTTTTGTTCAGGTCACCACCAGACCAGTTCGTTGAGGGC
>NW_007004566.1:0-1365 GCF_000164805.1 Carlito syrichta
CCCCTCCCCGCCTGCCCCTAGGGAATGCAGACTTGGAGCTCCCGTGGCCTTTGGCTGCTGGGCAGTGCAGTGGGGACACCAGCTGCCAGGACCTGAGGGCCATTGGGCCTTGTCCCTTTGCCTGGGGCCCCAAAGTGGAGCTAACTCTGTCCTTGCTCACGCAGGTGCCTGGGGAGTGGAAAGGGCCTCTGGGGCGGGAAGACATTAGGGCTGCTCCACACCAACAGTCCTGTGCCCTGTCTGCTGCAATATGGGTAGGTGTTTGCTCCCTCACCTGGTGGGCACCCCCTGAGTCTCAGGGCTGCCCGCCTGCCCATTCGCAGAGGGCCATGGCTGTTCATTCCAGATGCCTCCAGCACCTTCTCTGCGACGCTGGCCCTCCATGGCATCTATGCTGCCTGAATCCCAGCGGGTGCTCTGGCTCTCACTGTCACGGTGGGAACCCAGCCCCCTCCTCTCTCACCCCAGTCCCAGACTTTGAGAGGAGGTCTTCAAGGCGGGAGGCTTGCCGGTCACTCTGCCTGGGTCCCCCACTGCGGGGCTGATGGTCCTGGTTCCAGCACTGGACTGTCACCCACAGTCCAGTCTCTCCGCAGCAGGAGTTCTGCCTTGTTTCTTCAGACCTCCAGGAATCTGGCCCCCAAAATCCCAGTCTAGGCAGGGGCCCCTTTCTGACCAGTGCTGCCAGAAACTCTGCAGGTGGGTGGGACCTCACGGGTGGGCTGGTCCTCACGAGTGGGTGGGACTTCACAGTTGGTGGGACTTCATGAGTGGGTGGGACTTCATGGGTGGGTGGGATCTCACAGGTGGGCTGGGCTTCATGGATAGGTGGGACCTCATGGGTGGGTGGGACCTCAGGGCCGGTGAGACCTCACAGATGGGCTGGTCCTCATGGGTGGGCAGGACCTTACAGTGGGCAGGACTTCACAGGTGGGCTGGTCTTCATGGGTGGGTGGGACCTCAGGGTGGGTGGGACCTCACAGGTGGGTTGGTCTTCATGGGTGGGTGGGACTTCACCATGGGCGGAACTTCATGAGTGGGTGGGACCTCATGGATGGGCTGGTCTTCATGGGTGGGGAGGACCTCACAAATGGGCTGGGCCTCACAGGTGGGCGGAACCTCACTGATAGGCTGGTCTTCATGGATGGGCAGGATCTCACGGGTGGGCTGGTCTTCACAGGTGGGCAGGACTTCATGGGTGGGTGATACCCTAAAGGCTACCTGCCCTGTCTGCCTCCTGCCCACCCAGCCTGGTGCCCACCTCACCCACGACCCACCCCCTGGTGGCCCATGTTGTCTGCCCAGCCATTTAGGGAGAATGACCAGATCTCATCAAGTGGGTGTCCTGAATCCGGTTCCTTCTCA
>NW_007004567.1:0-1556 GCF_000164805.1 Carlito syrichta
GGAGTTTAATATACTTTTGATGGAAAGATTTTATCTTAAAACTGAGATTCTCCTGTTTGAATGGCATTTTACAGAAAATGTCCTTTTGCACAATTTCATACTTTCATATATTTATCTCAAAGAGCTCTTTTGGTGTGAAAAATGCAAATGAGGTTTATATTTGTATAGTGCATGGTATGTGCTTGTTGCATTTAAATGTCCTAAAAGCCTACCCCAAATATCACAATTTGCTGTCTTAAAATGATTCTTTGTCTAGAGCATATGTACAGGTGGACCATGTCACTGTAGACAGTGTCTAAATTCATGTTATTTTCCATCAGAATACATTCACAAGACAAACTTTTGTAAATTTCTTCCTTAAAGAGAGTAAATCACTCTGGAAAGTTCAATTATATTCAATATATTATTTAAAAGTAGATTGCCCTTATAGTTTTTGAGTTCATAAAATGGTAAAAATATACACATGGTCTCAAATGGTTATGATGTTGAAAGAAACAGTACTTTCTTACTTTCTCTTTGAACTATTGTCTAACTAATTTTGTGCCTATTTCAGGAGCTGAGAAGCCTCTGCAGAAAAAGCAGTATCATGACTAGGAGGATGAAAGCACTGAGTCTGAATCTGGCTCACACACTTAGGAATGTTGAAGTCTTGGGCAAGCTGACTAACTGCTGTATGTCTGGTTTCCCTGTAAAACAGGAATAGTAGTCACCTTCTGCAAAAGGTTGTTTAAAGGATTATATGAGAAGCTCTCTGAGGAGTTCTTGAAATGGGTAAATACACAATATGTGTTTCTTATTATTAAGTGGGTATTTTGAAAGGATAATTTTAAATAGCTATCATATTGAACCTATTTATTTATACATATTGCATCAGAATGACTTTTGATAATTTTAAGACTTTTTAATAGCACATAGAATAAATAGGGCATGGAAGAACAATTTTATGCCATTTTATTTTTTAATTTAAAATGCTAGATGTTTGTAGACAAGGATTTATCAACTAACTTGCTATTTAGTAGCTTTCATCGAAATCTTCAAATAAATGTATAGATCTGTGTAAGATTACATTGGTATTTCACTGTAAAAAGCAATGCAGTATTAACTCTTTTGTGCAGAACTTGTCAAAGTAGATTACAAAGTATTATTTGCCTTCTTTTAGGAAATAAACACATTTGCTTAATCTTGTTTTAAATTCAAAACTATAAAAGTTACATTTGATTTAACTAATTGAATTGTATTTGATTGGTTAGTAATTAGAAAATAATTCACAACATGCTGATATTACATCTGAATTGATTCTGTCATAAAAGTTAAATTAAAAAATTTGAGAAAAAGTTCATTAGTTATATGTAATTTTCCTTTTTTAAGAACAACTATGCAGGGACATTATTTTTTGAGGAACCACCTAATCTTAAATGCAGAAGAAAATGAGTATTCATTTGGGGCATTAATAATTCCTCACCAAACCATATGAAATGTGTAATGTATATAATAACTGCATGACATATATAAAGTTGAAAGTAAAAGGAGATTAACATTTTCTGATATCATTCCAT
>NW_007004568.1:0-1233 GCF_000164805.1 Carlito syrichta
CACCTCAGCCTCCCAAAGGCGTGGGATTACAGGCTGAGCCACCGAGCCCGGCTGAAAGAACAGTTTAATATATACTTTTTAATAGTATATTATTTAAATTCATCATTAAAATTAAAATGGCAAAGTATGGCTAAATAGTTCAATTATTTATTTTATTTATGCTCCTTAAAAGAATTTAAATTGATGTTTATAAAATATACTGGAAATTGCCCAAATTTTCTTTGATGATGATGCCTTTGGGTTTCATAATTATTCTGGCACTTAAATGAGAGTTTGTCCAAGTGCAAATATCCAAATTAAAATTATAGAAAACAAAAAGTAACCTAAGAAAACCATGAACATCATTTTTAAAACTTTAAGCTCTAAATAAAACCTAACCTAATAACATACTAAAATATATTTTCCAATAACTCAAAACCATATTTATTTTACATATATTATTAGTTATTACTTTACAGCTAGAATAATGAAAATAAAAATAATCTCCCCTCATATACCCAATAACACTTAAACCTTTTAGAAGAATATCTAACTCAGTGGTCCACAGATAACTTCAGATAGAAAATGAGAGAGTCGAAGTTGTTTTATTTTAAAATGTTCATTTTTAATCAAAGTTAATTTTCTATTCCATGAAATTTAGCCCTAAACTGTGACCTAAATGCTAAATATATTTGCCACGTCAGACTAGAATCTTATTCAGATCCTGGGGAAATCTGAAGAAAGAGAGAAGAAGCGAGGGAAGCTGATTATTTTTACCACCTTGCTTATGGTGTATTTTAAGAGCTACATATAAAAGTGATGTCTCTGGGGGTAAATTTACTCAATATTCAAGAACTTATGAATATTATATAAAGTTCTTAAAATTTGTTTGGTATTATACTATAATATATCTAAGGCAGTTTATAGAATTGAGAGAAAGTTTGGCCATGACAAGATTCCATTCAATATAATCATATTTCTTTAGATGTGAAATTTAGACTTTAAAAAATCTTAGAAAATGTCTCCTCTTGAATTGGTATAAGGTAGATGACTTAATTTAATCTTTTCTATTTCTACCTTTTGAAGTAGAATGTCACCAGTAAATACTAGTAATCTTAGCAAAGGTATAAATATTACAGATTCATTTGTATGATGTTAATATGCATAATAGGTTATTTACAGATATATTAAAGTAGATCCTGCAACTAGACATTCTTTTTCAGGTTTATAACTCCACTGGTATTCTAGCTATTC
>NW_007004569.1:0-1648 GCF_000164805.1 Carlito syrichta
GTCTTGGTATGTTGACAGACACCTCATTACTGCGTAGATAAGTAAACCACCAGAGTGAAACCATCACATGAAGGGAAACTTTCCGTGGACTCTTACTATCCACTTCCTGTTTGTCAAACCCTCTGGTAGGGCCGCATTTCTCTTGGAGTAAATATTCAAGAACTGAACGTAGTCTAAAAGGTCTACATAGTCTGGTCCTCCATTACAGTTTGACGCCATCTCCTCTTCTCTCAGTGCTGGCCCATAGGCCTTTGCTCTCATCTTTGAACCCGCAAGGCAGGCCTCCTCTCAAAGCCTTTGCACAGGCTGTTCTTTCTGATTGGAATCTCCTTCCCTCCATCATTCTCACAGCTTATTCCTTTCCTGGGTTAAGTTCAGACTCACTGGGAATTATGAGACTCATGATTATGCCATTTACATTGCATCCCTGTTTCCTCATCAACACTCTCAACCTCTGCTCCATTTTTTTCTCCTAGAGTTTGCCATCTCCTGATATAATTACAAAACTAGTTACTACATATATAAGCTTCACGGGAGTAGAGATTTCCACCTCTTTTGTTCACTATTATATTCCCTCCACTTAGAATGGTGCCCTTATATTGTGGGTGCTCAAGAGATATTGTTAAATGATTGTTCCAGTTCTTGTGTCAAATAAGGCATCTTCGGAATCTCATGGGAAGACACAGACACATGGCAAGTATAAAGGTGCATGGAATGGCAATAATAGAGATATGTATAGGGCATCTCAGAAACGTCCAATGTATCCTAAGTGGAGTCAGAGAACACTTCTAGAAAAAGATGAGGCTTTGCTAATTATCTAAGGGTTGGTTGGGGTCAATCAGGTAAGGAGTGTAGGTAAGGTACTCTAGACAGAGGGAATCCTATTCAAGAATGTGCAGGCAAGAGGCAGCATGCCTTGTGGAGGGCACTACATGATTCTCCAGGCAGTGGGGACTCATGGAGTGTGCTCATTCAAGAAAAATCGTGATCACGTGAACCCTTTATGGAGGGATTTCTTAGGATCCAATGTGAAGAAGGGATTTGAAGAAAATGAAATCAGAAGCAGAAAAACAAATTTGGAAATCGTTGCATTGTCCAAGGAGGAGTTAAAATATAGATAAAGGACAAATCAAGAAAAATTTAGGAATTTAGAGCTTTGGGAACGGTTTGGTTAGTGAGGGAAGAGAAAAGACCAAGTGACCCCAGGTGTCAACCAGTGCCTCTTGTACATTTTTTTTTCCCTCAAGCCAATTAATGGCTGTCTATATTGACCAGGTGTTTTGTTGCTCTGCTTTGTTTGACTGCTTTATTTTAATATCCTCACAAGGCCCTATTCTCTATCTATATCATGCTCTATGTTGCTTAACAGAAGAGTCTTCAGAAGAAGGTTAGGAAAGAAGTCTGAATAAGGGACCTGTACATCAGTAGATTGGGCTTACATAGCACTGAAACATTGTATAGGAAAGATAAAGCATTATGTCTATCTTATAGGACATTGATATCATAGATAAGCAAAACTACACATGCATAAGAATGTATACATGTATATTTTTGCATGAACAATGAGGGCCTGACATCTGACTATTCTAGCTTGCTTAACCACTCTCCCTGAGGTGAAATGGCATGTTCTGTGTCCCTCTGCTTCACA
>NW_007004570.1:0-1359 GCF_000164805.1 Carlito syrichta
CTAGAAAATAATTACGGTTCAGTGATGTCACCTTCAACAAACACATTATGGTTATTTCCTTTGCAGAGAAGTCAGAAATAAGCTTTGGTCACCAAAGGCACGAACTCGCTGCCTCAAACCAAATTGTTAACCAGGTTCTATCTAAAGAGCCAAAAGGAAGATGGTATGGATTAGTATGCAGGATGCCCACATGTGTGTGGCATCGAGAAAAGAACAGCCAGTGACATGATGCCGAGGAAATCTCCCTCAAGCACCTCCCCAGCAAGTAAAGCAGGCATTTTCTCTTTTACCAGATTCATACCTTTCAAAAGCAATACATTTTTTGTAAATGTTAGTCCCTGTGAGAAATTAATATTATTAAAAGTCGTAGCTGGCGCTTACTTCCAAAATATCTTCAAGAGTTCAACTGCAAAATTGCATCTCCCAAAGAACTCCAATTTACTTTCCTTGAGTTGACTGTGCCTGCAGATGAGCATTAGAAAAAGAATATTTCTTTTCTTTTATTTAACACTAGTATATTACAATATCCTTTCCCCTCAGGTAGACATTGCTGATGCATCTGAAATGCCAAATACCATTTAATTCTTCCACCAGGAGTAAGCCAAGCCCAGCCTCCCACCCATATCCATGATTACCTCTCTTAGTGCATATTAGGGAATAGAGTTGTTGGCCACCTGTCCCTCCTGAGTCATCTCCTGGCAGTTGTCATCACATCTCATGCTCTCCCTCACTGCTTCTGACTCTGCAGGGGCCACTGCTCAGTTTCATCCACCACCTTTGATGGCCCAGAACTTCCGGCACTGTCCCTTACTGCTGGGCTATATCCTTGTGGGCCCATAGAGGAGAGATACGGGGCAGAACCTGCTTCCTCCTACCACCTTTTCTTTGTCCTTCACACTACACTGTGTACACATGATTATATGACTTTCTCAGATGCAGTCGGGGGTTGATAATAAAAAGAAATGAAAATGCAGATGGGGAGAATACGTGAGGGAAATCAAGCCGCAAGCAAACTGAAGTCTACTCTGGGTCCACCACAGTTCCTAGTTTTGTTTCCCCATGTGTATTCAGATTTGTTTTCTATTGAGAAGGAGCCTTTCTCAACTTCATCCATCTTTTAAAAATGGTTTTTGCTAGCCAGGAATTTGTCTCACTCCAGGATATCCTTCCTCCTGAATCGATTTTCTCAGGTTAGAACTAAGAAGTCTAAAATTATAGCCTGGAGTCTCCAGTAGGGGATTTGATACTCCGACTCTCATGCTCCAGTTTAGGCAGGTATGAATATTTAAGTTTAATATCTTTAAGAGCTTCCCACCAGTGTGAATTGCAGTTAGATGTCCCAATTCTTCTAGTGTCCAA
>NW_007004571.1:0-1379 GCF_000164805.1 Carlito syrichta
CCATTTATATAGGGAATGATATCCCTATATAATTATCCCTTTATGATTTGGACTCCTATTCTGACTCTTATTTCTCTCTAAATGAATATTTGCATTATTTCTGCTTGTTGAAATTCTCTTCATCTTGAAGTTGACATTGAAGCTACATTCCTGTTGAGACTTTTTCCTTATCCTTTTACCTGAATTTAATGTCTTCCTTTTTACAGTTATGACTGAATTTGTACAATGATTTTAAGAGTAGTCTTTGAATATTTACTATCTGAATTAAAACCCAGGTTCATTGTCCACTAACTTGTTACCTTGAATAAGTTACTTGCCCTGTCTACTCCTAAGTTTATTTCTCTGTTAAATGAAGATATGGTAGTGTATTAAATGAGGTGATATTTGTAATATGGGGTTAAGACAAGCCTTGAAAAACTGCTAACATAGATAACAATGTACTTTTAACTTTCCATATTCATCCTTAATTAACTTTCTTTTGTCTATCTAAAAATTGCAGAAGTATAAAAAGCACTGTTTACAATATGTATTTATATTTGTAATGATTGCAAAAGGGAATCAATAAAATTTACTTTTTAATTTTATTTTAGATTCAAAGGGTGCATGGTCAGGTTTACTATATGATTATATTGCATGATGGTGAGGTGGCACAGTACAGACAGCAGCATCAGTCCTGAGGATGCATATATGCTCCTGGCTTCCTTCTTTAGTGGAGGTGGTGGCAGCTGCATGGTACCTCTCAGGGAACAAGAGTCACTGAGCTCCAAATGGACTTGAGTAACACCTCTGACCAGACACTCTGGGTAACTTCTTGTGCTTGGCCAGATGTGGGGAGGTGTTAGGGAACCTCTCTTGTGACTAGGGTTGCAGAGGTTGGTGGTTGCTCTGTGAAACCCAAAGGAATTCTCTCATTCACCTCTTCCTTTCATGGGGAATTCTCTCCTGGTTCCACTCTGGGTTCAGTTCTGCAGACTGTTCATGCTTGCTTTCCTTTGCTCTCAGTTGGTCCTAGACGTTTTTTCTGATGAACTTGAATGTGGTCTTCCAGATGGTCTTCTGAAGAGCTGATATTCACTTACTCTTTTTGAGAGAGGGTTTCATGAGATGCTTCCTGTTGGACATCTTAGACTAGAGCCCATAAAACTGAATTACTGTCTGAAGTGCTCCCAAGGTAATAGTCCCACCTGAAATTAAAAACATGGCAGGCAGTTGGGTATTAATATTTTCTATTTCTTTTGATGATCTTTCAGTTCTTGAGAGTTACAGAAAATGTTTTTAAATTCATGCCAGGTTTTTCTTTATTGTTGCCATACTTAATGGGTCTCTTTGCCTTTATTTTCTATTCAGTTACTTTGTTCATACTAACCATTCAAAACAGA
>NW_007004572.1:0-966 GCF_000164805.1 Carlito syrichta
ACACACACACACACACACACACACACACACACTGACTGTTTTTCTTTCTCTCTATCTGAATTTGTTTTACCATGCAATTAAGGACACAAAAGAGTAGAGACAATAATTCAGGCTTTGGAGTTATAGCCCTAGCTTTGATCCTATGTCTGCCACTTGCTGTCTACCTTTGTATTGTGCAGACCTTCAGCTTCCTCATCTGTATCAACAGATGGTGATGATAATAATAATAATATAATAATAATTGTCAAGTACCGATAATACTGGTTACATGGTGTTGTTGTTATCTGAGCTTAACTGTCACAGTTATCTTACCTACTACAGATGAGGACACACTTCCTTCTCTAGAGTCTAATTCTTTCATCTTGCCTGCTCTCCACTCTGGGCCTTGTTCTTTGAAGACAAAAGAGTCTCTCTGATTTTCTTCTCCCATTAGGATTCATGGACCTTATTTAGCTATTGACAGTTGGCCTTTAAAATGGTAGACTTTTGTTTTTCATTTGCTCTAGCTTTTGCTATCAGAGGTCACCTGGCTTTCCTCCATTCCCAGTTCCTATTTCTAAGAAACCCAGTTTTCATGAGAGCTGTGTTTGTTTTGGTTCCTGATAGTTTTGAAGGTAGAATTGGAAAGTTATTCTTGAAGGTCCAACCTTGGTAAATGGAGGTGATGGAGGTCTAGTCCTATCTCCTTGGTCCATTTTTACTCAGCCAAGGACTCCCTTTGGTTGCCTGCAGAAGGCATGCTGGTATCTGGTATCTGGTCTGCTTTTGTAGCCCCATGGTCTGGCGACTTTCACAAGTCACTGGTCCAAACTGTGAGTCTAGCCATTCCTTCTCAACCCTTGAATTTCTGTGACCTCAACTAATTCAAAATGAAGATGAAAGAGTTGCCTTTGGAACCTAGAAGGGAGCATGTCCTAGCTTTTGCCACATCCATTTTTATTCTTTAGGAAGCTTCTGCAGATTATC
>NW_007004573.1:0-993 GCF_000164805.1 Carlito syrichta
CTCTTCTAAGTAACAACAGAAGTTGTCAGGGTAAATGAAAGTGTTTAAAGTATAGTATTTAACATAATAATATGAGATAGTTGAATATTGTTTATTTAACTAATTATAAACTTAGTCTATCTTTATGAGAAGCAACATAACTATAATACCAAATTTAAAACTTAAAAAATTGTTGCTTAAAAACAAACAACTTTAAAAAATTTGATTTAAACTAAAGTTAATAGAAATGGAAATATTATAAAGAAGTCAGTAACATAAATGGTGAAAATACATGACAAGAATTATATAGATGGTATTTGATTGACTTAATGAAACATTTGTAATATTTTCCTAGGGTAATGGTGAAGTATTTAACAAAAAGTTGTCAATAAAAATTGTCATGATTCAAGGCCTGTTTTATTTACTTCAAATTTTTATACATTTCTTGAAAATATATGCCACTGTCAGTTGGACTGTTAAGTTCCCATGAACAGAGCTGATTTTAAACTTCTCATTTCATCAGTTCTTCAAAGTTTAATATTGACCCTATTGAGAAAGTTATATCTTCCTTTTTATTTCTTTTCTTATTTAATACCTTATTTATATGTATACACACAGATGGATAGATAGATAAGATATAGATAGATAGATAGATAGACAAAGATATAGTGACACCTTCAACTTGGCTACTCTTTCAGCGCATTTTCTTTAATATTCCCACTTTCCAAATGCTGTCATTTATGCTCTTCTAAAGAGAGTCAGCTTCTATACACTACTGTGAATTTGAATAAAAGAGAATAAGTTTTAAGCTAAGCACTACCTTAAAGACACTTTCTTTTCACTTTTTCTTTGGTTCTTTAACTCAAGATTCTTATTCCCTGTCCCCTAAATTTTTGAAACGATGACTAAAAATGACCTTCACGCCACTACACTAAAATTTTACTATTTAAGAGTTTTTGAATACTTTTTCATTTATATTTAGACTGACTTCCAAAATTTGGGAGAGGAGATGGA
>NW_007004574.1:0-882 GCF_000164805.1 Carlito syrichta
AAAAACCTCTATTTACAATGTATAGAAATTCAAACTTTAGAAACTATTCAGCTTTTCTTATCTATAGCAAATACATTTTATTTATTTCAGTGTCACTCAAGAATAAAAAAGTATTTGCTGGGTTTTCTGAACCATGAAACCATGAATCTTTTCTGTTCTTTAGAACCCTAACAAAATTTCTCTACCAAGTCTTATATAAACATAAATATGAGTACATTCTTAAGAAACTGATTTTTTAAAAAAAGTAAGAGATGAAAGTGATGAAAAAGATGTTGAAAGGTAAAAAATAATCCGAGTAATGAAGTCGTGTTTTCTCCATCACCTAATTATACGGTACAGAAAAAAATACATTTCATAAGTACCAATCTTAATTCTTTATGGTTCTTGAAATTATATTTCTATTTGCTAGGAAACATAAGTTTCTCTACAGAACTTCTACAGAAGTTCTCATATCAGTTATACCAAAATTTTTTAAATATGTGAACTTTATTATAATTTCCCATTGTTACACGCTCATGTTCAGCATTACTGCAGAGGCTTAAGGATTTTATGCTAACATCTGCACAGTTAGTCTTCTGGTCACCTTAGAGAAGAATCTTAAGGTCTTTCAAAAATAAGCTTGCTTTTCTCATCTTTATGGTATCTTTTATTTCTTTAACAAATTTTTGCATGTTCACAGAATTTGTAAATTGACAGGGCATTTTACCTTCTCCATCAGAAAACAAATTTTTTACGCTAAACAAAAAAATTAAAACACCTACTGCTTCTAAGATGCTTTATTTGCCTGTCCTTTAAATTTAGCATAAATAACCTGTTTCCAAGTAATGTGGTCCTTCACCCCTTTTGGTTGTGGGGGTGCAGGACATTATATCCAGGCCCCTC
>NW_007004575.1:0-940 GCF_000164805.1 Carlito syrichta
TATTGAATAGCTGTCAGAGAGAAAGCACAGTTTAAAAAGCAGCTCTTTGCAAAAAAAAAAGAAAGAAATTGGGGAGCACTGAGGGTCCAGAAGATAGGAATTACCATCACCAATGAAATAATTCAACTCCAACTGTTTGCAGTCTTTATTTCATTCTGGCAAAGAAAAATTATCTGAGTGTGTTAAAATCGTTGTGAGGTACTTAGGACTTATGTGTCTCAGTGAGAAGCTCAATTTATACATGATTTTAGTTCTTTTTATCATAAGCAGTAGCTATGATCCGAAAATCAAATAAAAGGGCTTAGAATTAAGGATCTAAAATGTGAGAATAGTTGGTTTATAATATACATCATCTTGACTGCTTTTGCTGACTTTCTGTTATGACCACCCTGGCCGTCCTGGGTCATGTGCACCCAACCTCTCTGCCACATTAGCTTTGACCACTCACCAGTCTAGACCTGTGGTGTGCACTGGAGTCCCTTAGATATTATTGACTGCCACAGCTGCTTACTAACCATGGTTCTTCTTGGTTGACTCTTTTTGTTTTTCCATCAATTTTTCTAGACATAGCCAAATATGACTGGTACCCAGCTTGGGTTTAAGCTGCTACTTCACTAAAGATATAGTATTGTTGATAATTCTCATCTCTCCTCTCTCTCCAAACCAAAAAGTCACACGTATTGCTCACCTATTTTGTTCTAATTTTTACACATGCATTCTGGTCAGTAAAAAGGGGAGGCAGTGTAGCAGTACAGCAGTGTAGCTAAGTGCATGAACTCTGGAACCAGTCTGTTCAAATCTGAGTCCACTCCATACTGTTTGACTTTGGGCAAGTCATTTAACCTCTTCAAGCCTTAATTTTATCATCTACACAGCAGCATTTATAGTAGTGCCTAACATTCAGGATTGCTGTAAAGATTAAAAGAGTTTCTACACTGGA
>NW_007004576.1:0-1064 GCF_000164805.1 Carlito syrichta
CAGTTAAACTTCTTTCATTAGAAGTATGCATTTAAGTTTCCTTCATGTTTTTCCTTGGGTTGATAGCTCATTTCTTTTTATACATTCCATTGTCCATTATTTATCTGTTCACCTACAGAAGGACATTTTGGTTGCTTTCAAGTTTTGACAGTTGTCAATAAAACTGCTATAAATATTCATATGCAGATTTTGTGTGGATTTAATTTTTAAGTTTGGTTTGGTAAATTCTGAGGAGTAAGGATGCTGGATTATATAGTAAGAGTATTTTTGGTTTTTTTAAGAAAGTACCAAATTGTCTTCCAAAGTGTACCATTTTGTATTCTTTTTGGCAATAAACGAGAGTTCCTATTGCTTCACACTTTCATCAAGAAGTGGTGTTGTCAGTGTTTTAAATTTTACTCATTCGATTAGGAGTGTAATGTGTTACTTTGATTTGATTTTCCACAGATAACTATGTGAAGCATCTTTTCATATGCTTAGTTGTCATCTTTATATCTTCTTTGGTGAACTGTCTTCTCAGAGCATTTGCTCCTTTTTTAATTGAGTTTTTGCTTTCTTATTTTTTAATTTTAAAAATTACTTTCTTTGATACCAATTCTTCATCAGCTACATGTTTGCAAATATCTTCCATTTTGTGGCTTATCTCTTTTGTCTCTTTAACAATCTTTGGCAGAGCAGAAGCTTTAAATTTTTATGAGTCCAACTTAGCAAATTTTACTCATTAATTAATTTTTGGTGTTGTATTTATTTATTTATTTATTTTTTATTTTTTGAGTTGGAATCTCACTCTGTCACTCCAGACTGGAGTGCAGTGGCCGCTTCCGGTCACCGCAGCCTCTATCTGCTGGGCTCCGGTGATCCTTCCGCCTCAGCCTTCCAAGTAGCTGGAATTACAGGCATGCGCTACCACGCCTGGCTGATTTTTTGTGTGTGTGTGATTTATTGTAGAGATGAGGTCTCGCTGCCCAGGCAGGTCTCGAACCCGCGGGCTCAGGCAATCCACTCACCTCAGCCTCCCAAAGGCGTGTGATTACAGGCTGAGCCACCGAGCCCGGCGTTGTTGT
>NW_007004577.1:0-818 GCF_000164805.1 Carlito syrichta
AAAGTCTCCTGTGTTCCCTCACCCAGGACCACAGGGCTCATTCCTCACGATGACGCTGTGACCTGGCCATACCTCTGCCTGCCGGTAATCCTGAAGTTTGGCAAACTCATCAGCCACGTTTTGGAGGCCCTGCTTGAGATGCGGGGTCTCGGTGGAGGCATACAGGTTGAGTTCGTTCACCAGGAGGTCGGCTTTGTCGCGCAGCCGGGCGGTTTTCCGCACGTAGGCGGCGAAGATTTGGCACAGTTCTCCAAAATGCTTCTCCACGTTTGTGACAGCATCTTGCAGCTGTCTGGTCTGAGCGTCCCTAGAGAAAAAGGTGACAGCACAAGCACAAATCCCCGTTAGAGATGAGAAGGCTCCAGGCTTATTTGAGAATGCGAACATTGCCAGGCCTTCAGAGGCTTCGAAGGCGCAAAACCTTCCCCAGGTCCCGGCGTTCGGGCGGACGCCCTCCCCCAGGACCCATTCGGGCCTGGCCTTCCCACGCAGACCGCGGGGGCAGCAAAGAGGCCCCGGCCCGGCTGGCTCGCCTCGGGGGTTGACGTCAGCCTCCAGGCTCTCGCGCCAGGTTCAATGCGGGGTCCCGGGACCCCGAGCGGCTGCCCAGGTCTCCAGTCTCCCCTCCCCCGCCTGCCCATCGAGTTCGACCCCCAGTTCCGACCGCGTGGCTCAGGCCCAGGGTCGGATTCGGCGCGGAGGGGCTGCCCTTCCCCCTCCCTCGGGAGGGTGGCGCTGGCGCCGGGCGTAGGCAGTTACCGGTCCTCCAGCGAGCGCCTCGACATCCCGCCTCGCGCGCGGGGAATCTCGGGCCGGGC
>NW_007004578.1:0-829 GCF_000164805.1 Carlito syrichta
GCTCAGGCAATCCACTCACCTCAGCCTCCCAAAGGCGCGGGATTACAGGCTGAGCCACCGAGCCCGGCTTATAATGAGTTTATATTGGGATGTAACCTCATAGTAAGTTGGAAAACATCTATATATAGTAACAATAACATTCCAGAGAGTATAAAGAGTATAAAGATAAGCCACATTAATAATCATGCAAGGATAGGGACTTACTGACAATGCCATGCAAAACGACCATAGTTTCTTTTTTAAAATGTTAATTTTTTAGAGTTGTGAGGCACAAGTGAGACTTACTCTGTAAGTAAATAGTGTGCAGCTATGGTCTGGGCTTCTTGTGGCCCTGGTACCCAGTGTATGGTTGTGTGTCCCTTCTTCCTCTTCCTTCTCTCTCCACTTTAGCAGTGTCCAGAGTCTATTGTTCCCACCTTTGTGCTCAAGTGTAAATGACCAATACTTCGAAGACATACTTTACATTCCTGACTGAGTCTCTTTCCTCATGAAATAAAATCATTAAAAATTATTTCAATAATAGTTTAATTACTGTATTTTAACTAAAATTTTAAGTATTTAAAGAATATTTTATAGTTTTACATTAAAAACAAATTAGTATGTGACTTGCTATACCAAAGTAGCAGGCATCAGATTCACCCTACCACCGTTAAACACTATCCAATCTGCACAAAATATAGAAACAAGTCTTGGCAGGTGCCGAAGAACTTTTCCATACCAAGGCAGGCATGAGATCTTTAAGGGAGGTGAGGCACATGAGGTGAGTACCACACTCACCCAGGCTTTACCAGAAAGGCATCTTCCTGGCCCTGGTATGAAAATATGGAAC
>NW_007004579.1:0-1382 GCF_000164805.1 Carlito syrichta
CATCCAAACACAAGACATTCAGAGAATGCCTGGTAGACATCAAATGAGAAGACCAACTTCCAGACACATAATAACTTGCTTACACAAATTAGGTATAAAAGAAAAAAGTCCTAAAGGCAGCAAGAGAGAAAGGTCACACTACTTACCAAGGAAAACCAATTAGAATAGCAGCAGACTTATCTATAGAAACACTACAGGCAGGAAGAGACTGGAGTCCAATCTTCAAAGTTTTCAAAAATAAACAATTCCAACTAATAATTTCCTACCCAGCTAAGTTAAGCTTCATCAGTGATGGAGAATTAATATCCCTCCTAGACTACAAGAGATGTTTAAGAAGGTACTAAACACAAAACAAAGAAAAAAAAAGGATGATCATGCTTTTCCCAAGAATGCAGGAAAACAGAGAACCAATATAGCATGCAACATGACTGCAAAATTGAAAACACACACACATGCCAACCCAAAACTCAAAAGAAAGCCAACAAACAAATAAATAAACAACAACTAAACTCTATAAGAGTCTCATGGCAGTGATAAACTCTCACATCTCAATAATCAGCTTGAATGTGAAGAGACTATATGCACCAATGAAAAGACAAAGAATTGAAAACTGAATAACAAGCATGACCCAATAATATGCTGCCTCCAAGAGTACATTCGCAGACTCAAAGTAAGAGGATGAAAAACAAATTTTTAGACGAACAGAACACAAAAGAAAGTAGGAGTTGTGTTCTTAATATCAGACAAAATAACCTTTAGGCTATCAAAAATTTTAAAAGATAAAGAAGGATACTACCTAATGATGACAGATTCAATCTATCAAAAAGAAATATCCATCCTAAACATATATGCACCCTACACAGGGGTACTAGCTTTTATAAAGCAGCTACTAAGTAAACAACAACAAAAAATTGCCTCTAACAGTATAATAGCTAGGGAATTAAATACCCCACTAACAACCCTAGATAGATCATCAAGGCAAAAATTAAGCAAGGAAATACAGAGCCTCAACTTGATGCTTGACCAAATGGACTTAATAAACACCTACAAAACACTCTACCAAATAACCATGGAATATACATTCTACTCATCATCACATGGAATGCGCTCCAAGATCAACCACATTCTCAACCATAAATCAAGCATAAAGAAATTGAGTAAGACCTAAATACTGACATGCACCTTCTCAGATCACAGTGGAATAAAAACAAATATCAACACCAAGAAAATTCCCCAAACCCCACAAAGACAAGGACACTAAACAGCATGTTGCTGAACAACTCTTGGATTAACACAGAAAGAAAGCAGAAATTAAAATATTCCTGGAAACAAATGAAAATAAAGACACATCTTACTAAAACCTCTGGGATGCCATGAAATCA
>NW_007004580.1:0-780 GCF_000164805.1 Carlito syrichta
AAAAAAAAAAAAAAAAAAAAAAAGCACACTCCCAAATAACCAATAAGTCAAGGAAGAAATAACAATGGCAAGTTAGAAAATACTTTGAGATGAATAAAAAAAAAAACACTAAATACTAAAATTTATGAAATGAAGCTAAAGCAAGGCTTAGAGAGAAAGTAAGAGCTGTACAAAACTATATTAGAAAGGAAGAAAGATCTCAAATTCATAACCCAACCTTCCATTATAAGAAACTAGGAAAAGGTCAAACTAGCCCAAAGGAGGCAGAAGAAAGGGAATAATAAAGATTAGAGTAGAAGCAAATTAAGTGAGGATAGAAAAAAAAGTAATGAAATAAAAAAATTGGTTCTTTGGAAAGATCAGCAAAGTTGAAAAACCTTTAGCTAGTCTGATTGAGAATGAGAAAGCAAGACAGAGCAAGAGACAGAGAGAGAGAGAAGTCTGAAATTACTAAAAACAGGAATTAAAGAAGAGAAATTATTATTGATCTTACAGGAAAAAAAAACTATAAGTAAATACTATGAACAGGTATATGCAAATAAATTGGATAACCTAAAGATGATGAGCAAACTCCTAGAAAGTCATGGGCTATCAAAGCTTGATCAGGAAGAAATAGAAAATCTGAATGAACTGAAAATAGAGGCAATTAGTAACAAAAAAATTGTCACAAGTAAAAGTCTAAAATGGTTTTACTGTTGAATTCTATCAAATGCTGAGGCAGAAGAATTGCCGGAGCCCAGCAGGTCGAGGCTGCGGTGGCCAGGAGTGGCCACTGCACTC
>NW_007004581.1:0-765 GCF_000164805.1 Carlito syrichta
ACTAATATCTGAGGGACTTTCTTCTTTGGGAAAGGCCTAATTTTTAGATTCTCTGATAGAAACAGCAGAGTAGACGTTTCAGAATTTCAAAGAACTCAGAGACCCAGAAATATGAGACAAAGATTGTATGTTCCTACACCGGTTTCTTTCTGCTTCTGTGATGTATTCCTTTTGCATTTACCTGAGCAGTGCTAGACTCCTCAGCTTTGAAAGGCTGACACAAAGGGATTTTTGCTGAAACCTTTGTCTATGTGAAAGGCTGAGATGGTCATTGCCTCTTATAACCTCTCTAAGGACAGAATCAATGAGCAATGAAGTCACTGGTTATAATTTCAGCAGGCAATGCTGCTTTCCTGCTTTATTAATAACTTCCAACAGCAAACTGCACAATTTTTTTCAGTTTGTCAGTTTAAATAATTTTTTTTATAGCACAATTTTTGATGAGATATATCTCATGGGAACTTTGCAAGCACTCTTCATCCTTTTGTTACAATAAAGCAAAATTTATCTTTTTTAGAAACCTATATTCATATCGTGGTGTGACATCCTTGAGAAAAATAGTGGAAATTTACAAATTGTTGTTTTCATCTTTTTCTCAAGAGAGAGAAAAAAATGTCACTATATGTATAATAAATGTTAAGGAGGTTTCAAGCTTCTAAAGAGAATTTGATCAAGGGGCTCCTGGATTACAAACATAAATAAAAAGTGTTATATGTGTCACCAATACACAAGTATATCGAAACTCTCACACACACACACACACAC
>NW_007004582.1:0-745 GCF_000164805.1 Carlito syrichta
TCTGGGAAGGCAGCAAGCAATAAAGTATATTAGATTGGAATACATTGTTGGGAAGAGCACAGTAACCAAACTCGAGAAGTTGTAAAGTAGATGAACGAGTTTATATACCACATGTTTTATATGTGCATCAGGGCAAATGCTACTGGATTGATTTCGCAGACATTGTAATTTGTCATGATTTAATAAAACCCATGGTGATGAAATTATTCATACATTATAGATGTGTGCCTCTTAAGAAAACCCATCCAGATAGTGTAAAATCTGTGAGGTGGTTGAGACTAGACATTCAGAATCATGGATGGTGAAAGCATTCACCTAGGTCAGATTTAGATTCGAGGGTAGCACAACACTAAGAGAGCTATATGCGCTGAAGCACTGGCCTGAGGTTCTTCCCAGTAGAGTCTGACCTTCTTTTTAGTGAGGGTGAGGAGTTTTAGGATTCCTGTCATGTATTAGTGTTCCTGTCATGAAAATGAAGCAGTTGTGATTGGTTGATGCTCGACTTTGCTTGTAGGCTGCTCATGGACCAGCCAGAGATTAACATAGAGGACTCTTGTACAAAATAGTTTCCATAAAATCTGTTAATTAGAAATTCCTATGTAAGTTGAAACTTTTCTTCACATTCTAGTGCTTATACTATACTATCAGGAAAATATTTCCCTATTAATTACTTCTGTAATCTGTACTCCATTGCCTAGTGATTGAACTCCAGTCAGGTCCCCATGTCTTTTCAGTTTTATTTTAA
>NW_007004583.1:0-1047 GCF_000164805.1 Carlito syrichta
CCTCAAATCTGTTGTTGTACTCTTCTAGTAAATTTTTATTTAAGTTATTGTCCTCATTTTTCTATTTGGTTCCTTTTTGTAATGTCTCTCTTTTTATGTATGTTTTCTATTGAGGCAGTTCTAGTGTTCTTTAACACTTTGTCCATGGTTTTTGTGTTTTGTTTGTGTGGTTTTTTCTTTAGTTGTTTGGACGTATTTGACAGTTGATTCAAAGTTTCTTATATTTTTTAAGTAAATCTAATGCCAGGGCTTTCTCAAGGACATTTTCTGCTAATTTCATTTTTTTCTGTGAGTAGACCATACTTTCTTGTTTCTTTGCATGTCATTGATTTTTTTCTTGAAAACTGTGTATTTTGAAGATTAGAATGTGGCAGCTCTGGAAATCAGATTCTCCTCTTCTTTCTGGGCTTTGTTGCTACTGCTAGTTGTGGGTGGTTTTTGTTTTAGTGACTTTTATAAACTACTTTTATAAAGGTAAAATCCGTGTGCTTTGTCACTGTGTGAACATTGAAGTCTCTATTCCATTAGCTTAGTGGTCAGCTAGTGCTTTGGTAGTTTCCTTAAACGCCTGGAGCCCAAAAAAAAAGAAGAAAAAGAAGAAAGTACTCTCCTAGACTTTGACTTTGCACGTTGGCTTTGTATTGAGGCAGACACTCCTTCACTGCTGCCTTAACCTTCACCTCTTGTTTGCATAAGGCTACAAGGTCTGAGCATGAGTCCAACATTGGGTGTACGCATGCAGCCCTCAATTCCCTCGTGCACGTGAACGCTTTGAAAAGTCTTTGTTCCTCTTGTATCTTCCATCCTAGGCTGTTTTGTTTGTCTGTGGCTTGTCCTGTTTGTTGTTCTTAGCCCTGGCCTGCTGAGGCCTATACTTTTTTGACTTTCAAGGCCTTTGGAAACTGCCACTGAGGAAGCCATCCAGGCTCTGAGAACACTGGGCAAAACAAAGGCAAGCACTTGCTCTGGTCTTTTAGGAGATTACCAGAAAGGCTGGAGTAGGCTGGTGTATTTCCACTCAGTTCTGTGAGAATAAGGTTCCTGTAG
>NW_007004584.1:0-718 GCF_000164805.1 Carlito syrichta
AAATATTACACATTAGTCTATAAATATGCATATCTCATAAAGTGATCTTTAAGAAACAGTATACAGATAAATCATGACAAAATGAATAAACAATATGAAATAATTTTAAAGTTATATATTTCATTGCACATAAACTGCTTTAAATAATAATAATCTAGAATACAATATAAGGCAATTTTAGTAATTTGAATTTTTATTTGAACTAGAATGCCCAAATTCTCAAATTAATCAAAGAAACAAAAACTTATTTTATTGGCTATAATGATGTTAATAGTTTATTCTGGAATATTTACAGTTCATTTTAGCATATGCTGCCTTATTTAATATGTGTATATAACCATTCTAATTGACCCAGTTTTTATCAATTACTTATATTCCCAGTTAGAACGATACAGTCTTTTATGAATACTGTGTAAGACAGATGGAATGCTCCTGGTGTATTCAGATCATTGGCATTGTTAATCCATCAAGTAGAGAAACATCTAAAACTTAACCAGATGCTGACCTGCTAGAAAACACCCTGGGTTTACTGTGCCAAATTTCATCAAATTCCTACATAAGTGCCCAAAACTAGTGTTCTTCATCACAACCTATTTCACATCTCATTCTGAGAGGTACTGAAATTATCCCCTTTACAACGAATAACCTTCAGTCAAGGAAAAAAGTGTAGAGTGGACTCTTGCATGCTTTCTGAAAGGGGTCAAAAAGTGCTGTAAAA
>NW_007004585.1:0-827 GCF_000164805.1 Carlito syrichta
CCAATAAAAGTAAGATCAAAGGAGATCTCTAAACACTTGGAAATTAAACAACACAGTTCTAAATAATCCATGATTCAAAGAAGTCACCTCATTTGAACTGAATGATAGTGAAATACATGTCAAAATGTGTGGAATGAAGTTTACCTCAGGGCTGAGAATGAAATGTATAACACTAAATACTTACATTATAAAAAAGGACAAATATGAAATCAATAATCTAATGTCCTTTAAGAAAATAGAAAAAGAGCAAAAATGCACCCAAAGCAAGCAGGAGGAGGAAAATAATATAGACGAGAAACCAGTGAAATCAAAATAGAAAAACTAAGTAGAGAACATTAATGAAACAAAAAGCTAGTTCTTTGAAAAGAGCAATAAAATTGATAAGCCTTTAGCAAGACTGACCAAAAAAAAAAAAAAGACAAATGGTAAGTATCAGTAATGAAGCAGGCTAACACTCTAGATCCTGCAGTCATCAAAAGGATAAAAAAAGAATACTACAAATAATTCTATATACATAAGCACGACAAATTAAATGACACGAATAGACTACTTGAAAAGTACATACTATCACAACTTACCCAGTATGAAATAGGTAATCTGAATACCTCTATAAGTATCAGATAATTTGAATAGTGCTATAATTTTTTTCTTTCTCTCTCTCTCTCTCTTTTTTAGTTGGGGTCTTACTCTGTTGACCAGGCTGGAGTACAGTGGTTCACTGCAGCTTTGACCTCCTGGGCTCAGGCAATTCTTCTGTCTCAGCCTCCTGAGTAGCTGGGACTAGGTGCATGCCCCAAAACCTGGCTAATTCTTTTATTTTTTGTGGA
>NW_007004586.1:0-918 GCF_000164805.1 Carlito syrichta
TTTGTATTAGCAAGAAGTCATTTGTAAAAAAGAAAGAAGGGATTTCAATGAAAAGCTTGATCATAAATAGCAAAAGAATTGAAGCTCCCATGAGAAGGAAAACACTATTTTGATAAACAACTTTTCTTATAAACTATTTTTAATCAATTGTTGGTTTTGGTGAAATAAACTATTTTACAAAATGCCTATATATACTTGGGAACATGGAATTATTTTAGCACTCAAATCATTGTCATTGACATTATTGGCAACCAAATGGCTTTAAAAAAAAAAAGTAGCATTTTGCTGATGGTTATTTTACAAATATAAGCAAGCAAGGGCTTGGAGGGAATATGTTTTCAGAGGAGTTTTGCCTTAATTAAGTACTGCACCAAAACCAAAGACTTGATATGACTTCCTTTTAGCAGTAGCAACTGTAAGTGATGAACTGCATTTACTATATTATTCTATATTTCAGAATGGTATTTCGATGCCACGAGAAACCCAGAAAATTGACTCTGCAGTCTCACCACCTGTATAAGCTACTGTACATACATAGTAAACCATTTAGTAACAGAAGAATGAGCAAAAAGCTGTGTGGTTTTTTGGGGGGGGAGAAGTCATCTTAGACAACAGGCATTCTGTCACATTGGGCAATTTTAAGTAAAGAGAATATTTGGTGTTAGAAGCTTGTTTTGCTGAAGATTTTTCCATACTTGGTGCTGAGAATAAAGGCAACCAGTAGCCAATGTCTTTTAGATTGTCCGATTTCTCTTTGTTGTGGAGCATACCTGCTAAGTGCACTCTTATGTGACATAACCATGAAATCATAGCTCTGTTTTCACCAAAGAACAGACCAATCAATATACTTATTTGCAGAAGTGGTGTTGTTCTATAAAATGAAGTTCAACTTACATTCTTTTTAATGTACTATTTTAT
>NW_007004587.1:0-710 GCF_000164805.1 Carlito syrichta
CCAGGCTGGTCTCGAATCTGTGGGCTCAGGCAATCCACTCACCTCAGCCTTCCAAGGCACAGAATTATAGGCTGAGCCATTGAGTGTGGCTTGTTTACACTTTATTTGATAATCTGTAATGTGATCTTGCAACAGTTTAGTCACTTAGACAGTAGTTCAATGAGGTTTAGTGTCTCAAGCAATTTACAGAATAATACATTATTTTTAAAGCTTTTCAAATAAAATATAGATTTCCATTACAAATTTGGAGCTTACCTACTCTATTTCTGTGGAAGCCTATGAAAAATTTAAATATATATGCCAGCAGCATAATATTGTTGCCAGATTGTTAAGAAAATCTGGCCAAATTTGGTTTTATTCAAAAAACAAAATTTTATTTTTAAAAGATATACTGACAACTATCAAAATTATTAAAACTTTCTATGCACATGAGCCCCTTACAGCCTATGGATCCCAGTATACTCCAGGGATAAATTCATACATTTTACTGTTTTAAAAAATTAAAATAGATTTGGACCTATCAAATTATTTTGAATATAAAGGAATTAAGACCATTAGACCCAATAAGAGCAGAATCTGAAACAAGGATCCTGCAACTGGAAACAAAGCAACTATTTTCCAGAACATTGGGAAGAGAGTACTGAGAAAGGGAACCCTGTTCAGAAGATGTAAGTGAACGTAACTAAGACAAATGACCTGCAGAGGATGTC
>NW_007004588.1:0-862 GCF_000164805.1 Carlito syrichta
CTGTCACAGAGAAGCCAAGGAGGTGTGCTGCAAAGAGGACTATGGGATGCACCACAGGGAGGCTGAGGAGGCATGCACTGGGATGTGGAAGCATGGCCTGAGCCCAGCATATCGAGGCTGTGGTGACCGTGAGTGTGCCACTGCACTTCAACCTGGGCGACAGAGTGAGACTCCGACTCAGAAACAAAAAAGTAAAGATAAGTCACCCCACGGCGACGGTGAAGAGCCATGCAACGAAGTGGCCGCAGATGCATGCTGTGGGAAGGCCAAGAAGTTATGTCATGGTGATGCTGAGGAGAGGAGCCACTGGGATGCCACTGAGGCATGCTGAGGAGACACCAGAAAGGCACACCAAGAGGAGGCCAAGAAGGTGCACCATGGGAAGTCTGGAGGCATGTGGCAGGGAGGCTGAGGAGTCACGCCGTGGGGATATGGAGGAAGTGCGCTGTGGGGACACCGAGAAGGCATGCCACAGGGATGCCTAAAATGGGGCCATGAGGAAGCCAAGGAGGTGTCTAGGGAGGACCCTGAGGAGGCACATCACAGGGTCACTGACGAGGCAAGATGCAGAAACGCCAAGGGCGCCTCGGGGAGATGCCAAGAAGGTGTGCCACAGGACCACCAAGGAGGTGTTCTGTGGTGAGGCCAAGGAGGCGCGGCACACTGCAGGAACGTCAAGAAGGCACGCTGCGGGGCAGTTGAGGAGGCGCACTGCATGGATATGAAGGATGAAAGCCATGGTGTCGCCGTTGAGGCGTGCTGTGGGGATGGCCAGGGTGTACCGTGGATGCCAAGGAGGCGCAACGTGTTGTGGGAACACTAAGAAGGCCTGCGGCAGGGAGGCGGAGGAGCCGCATGCGCT
>NW_007004589.1:0-984 GCF_000164805.1 Carlito syrichta
GGAGAAGACATTTGGTAAGGCCAATCACAACCAGCAAGGACACCTCGCATCAAGGAGAACCACTCTGGGTACCCAGCAACAGCCAATATGGACTTGGGCTGACTCAGCTCTGCATGAGGGGTGTCCACTGAGAAAGCTGTCCCTCTAGATGTGACAGCACTGTGATTCCAGCAATCCAGCTGTGGATCCAGAGCTGAGTGAAACGGTCCAAGCTCACTGATTTTTGCACTTTGCTAGAATGGCCTGGAAGTGGGTATTGCCAAGCTACTCAGTCCACGTTCCATTTTGACCAATATTAGGCACAATGAGCTCCAAACCAGTAATCTTTGGTCTTCTAAAATACGTGGTTCTCTAAAGTATGTGAAAATTCTAAGAAAGACTCATTCATTTATTTTTGTTATCACAGCTATGTACATATGGAGGGAAAACCGGGTGAATTAATAAGAAATCATAGAGACTCAATTTATATTACTATGTGTTAGAGAAAAGCAAGAACTTACTCGAATATGCAAAATTATTTTAGACCAAACCATGTATTTGCATATTTACAGCAAATGTACAAGTGACTTGCTAAAATAAAACAATGGCTTATCTCTATTTAAAATGCAATCACATTTGTGTCCTTAATAAAACATTTGCATCGCAGAATGTCTAACATAAGATACAGTTATCAGTATGTGTACCCAACACTTCAGGGGAGATTTTTGGCAAATAGCCATTAAAAATCTAATTTTTCTTAATAGAATATAGATTAATAACCAGTTCATTCTATAAATATTGCTGCTGAAAACAGGAATTTTTCTGGCAAAGATAAGAAGCAAAATCCAAACAATAGAAGCAATTACTACAGTAGCATTTTTAGTGGCTTGACAATCAGTGCAAACTATTATAAAAAGCAAAATCAAGCATTCAAGTATATGACTACAAACAAGATCAATTACCTGAATTACGGTCATATCAAACGCAATTTATGAACTATGACAT
>NW_007004590.1:0-629 GCF_000164805.1 Carlito syrichta
GCTCCCACGAAAGACTCTTCCATTTTAAATGTCAAAACAGAATTTCATAAAAATATGTACGAAAAAAGTGTAGATTCCTTTAACTATTTAAAAAGCAACAGAGAAGGATAATTATAAAGACATACATTTCAAAAACAAATTATACACAATAGTCTTAAAACAGCAATATAATGTCAAACAGAATTTAGAAGAGAAATTCTAGAGGGTAAAAGTGAAAAATTAGGAAAATTCAGAAAAGAAAAAAAAGGGGTTATAAATACTCAAATCATCATAAACTAAAGGAAAAGAAATTAAATATCACAATTTTGTTGTTACAAGAATCTAGGGTCATCAATTCTTATTCAGTTCTTACTAGAGGCAATAGTGTACACAATAAATTCTATGATATCATAGCAAAAAAAAAATGTACTTCCAGATTTGAGACAAGACAATTACTCAAATAAGAATAGAAATTAGAGCAAAAAAATTTAACATCAAGATGGTACCCACTCAAGCATATATCATGACCTGGCCAAGGCATTTTGTAATAAAACTACATAATTTTCAGGCAATAAACTCTTTTTATAAAGAATGAATTCTCCTAGTTGATATGCATGTGACTCTTAATTCTGGAGAACTTCATGATATCC
>NW_007004591.1:0-721 GCF_000164805.1 Carlito syrichta
CTAACCAACCAAATGAAGGACATATGAGTAAAAGAATATCAGAATGAATGGAGAGACATCACCTGTCCTTATTGGGAGGACAGACAGTATAAAGATGTGAATTTTCTGCACATTTATTTGTAAATATAATGCACATTTATTTGTAAATATAATGCAGTTTTTGACATGACAGCATAGCTCTCACTTATTTGGAAGACTCAATATGCAGAAATACCCAAAATCACACTGAGAAAAAGTAAGTACAGAGTAAGAATTTATCTATGATATTAAAAACCATATTGCTAAGGTGTGGCAATTGAAACAGTGTGATAGTATGTGATACCAGCATCAGAATAAATAGGCAGGTCAGTGGAAGAGATTAAAGAGTCCAGGGGTAAACCCAAGTATAAAAACCCTGGGGAATTTAGAAAGCACTATAGGAGACCTTTCAAATCAATGCAATGAATGGATTTATTAAAAAAATGTTTTGGAACAAATAGCTAGTGTTTGCAAAAAATATAACATAGGAACCCTGCGTCTCTCCTGATTATATTTTGAAATTTAATATCAGATATAAATGAAAAAAAGTAAGATCAAGAAGTATGAGAAGAAATTTTAGATGAACAAAGCTATACTCTTGAGGTCCAGAAGTGTACTAGTCTGCTAGGTCTAATACTATAAGAAGATCCCTTGGCTTAAATAAGATACATTTATTATTTCAGTTCTGGAGGCTAGAAGTGCA
>NW_007004592.1:0-621 GCF_000164805.1 Carlito syrichta
ATAAAAAGAGGTATACACACACACACACACACACACACACACACACACACACACACACACACACAGTGGAATGATATTCTGCCTTATAAAGAAGAAAATCCTGTCATTTGTGATAGCATAAATAAAACTGGAGGACATTATGCTGAAAGAAATAAGCCAGGCACAGAAGACAAGTACTGAATTATCTCATTTATATGTAAAATCTAAAAATGTTGAACTGGTAAGTAGAATAGTGTTTACCAGGGGCTGAGGTGGGGATAGGGAAACCACCAGGATGATCAAATGTTGGTCAAATGATACAAATTTTTAGTTATGCAGGAGTAAACTAAGGAGATCTATTGTACATCATGGTGGTTATAGTTAAGAACAATGTTTTGTGTACTTGAGAATTCCTAAGAGAGTAGATTTTAAATTCTCAGCACACACAAAAAAGATAAATATGTGAGGTAATGGATATGCTAATTAGCTTCATTTAGCCATACCACAATGAATCTATATATCAAAACATATCATACTCCATAAATATATACAATTTTTTTGTCAGTTAAAAAATAAAATAATAGCTGGGCTTGGTGGCTCAGCCTGTAATCCCGCGCTTTGGGAGGCTGAGGCGAGTGGATT
>NW_007004593.1:0-3840 GCF_000164805.1 Carlito syrichta
CCCCCAGACTGGGAAAAAATATTTGCCAACTCCATGTCTGACAAAGGCCTTAACATCAAGGATCTACAAGGAATTCAAATGTGCTGAAAAGAAAAAAACAAAAAGCCCCATTACAAAGTGGGCATAAGATATGAATAGACAGTTCTCAAAAGAAGACATATGAGCAGCCAACAGATACATGGAAAAATGTTCAGCCTCATTAGTCATCAAGGAGATGCAAATTACTGAGATACCACCTAACTAGTCAGAATGGCTATCATCAACAACACAAAAAATAACAGCTGCTGGAGAGGATGTGGCAAAAAGGGAACACTTCTACACTGTTGGTGGGAGTGTAGACTAGTACAGCCTCTGTGGAAAACAGTGTGGTGATTCCTAAAAGTTCTAAAAATTGACCTCTCATATGACACCACAACCCCCTTACTGGCAAGATACCTGGAAGAACTCAAATCACTCTATAAAAATGATACCTGCACATGTAGGTTTATCATCGCATTATTCACAATAGCAAGAACATGGAACCAACTGTGCTGCCCATCAAAAGAGGACTAGATTTTTTTAAAATGTGGTACATATACACAATGGAATATTTTGCAGCCATAAAGAAGAACAAATCACGAACTTCACAGCAACTTGGATGGAATTAGAGTCTATAATACTGAGTGATCTTTCACAGAAACAAAAAACTGAGTGTCACATGTTCTTATTCATAAGAGGACCTTGAACAATAAGAAAAGGATTGGCAGTGGTGGGAAACTGCAGGGGGATGGAGAGGTGGGGAGGGGGGATTGACAGTAGTTAAAACCTGCCTGGGGAAGGTGGAGGGGCACACCTCATCAACAAAGGTAGCTGCACAATGAATATGTGTTTACCTAACCCTGAATTGTGTCCCACAATTTTAAAATAAATAATAGTAGTAAAAAAGAAAAAATGCTCAGCCTCACTAATCATCAGAGGAATGCAAATCAATGAACTACAATGAGATATTACCTAACTCCTATAAGAATGGCTATCATTAATAAGTCAAAAAGCAACAGATGCTGGCACAGGTGCAGAGAAAAGGGAATGCTTCTACACTGTACATGGAAGTGCAAACTAGTTCATCCTCTATGGAAAGCAGTGTGGCAATTTTTAAAAGAACTAAAAATTGACCTTCCATATAATTCAACAATCCCTCTCCCAGAAATATACCTGGAAGAACATAAATCTTTCTACAAAAAAGATACCTGCACATGCATGTTTATTGCCGTACAGTAGCAAAACATGGAACCAACACTACTGCCCATTGAGAGTGGACTGAATAAAGAAAATGTGGTACATATACATGATGGAGTATTATGCAGCCATAAAGAAGGACCAAATTATGAACTTCGCAGAAAGTTGAATGGAGTTGGAGATCATCATACTAAGTGAATTATCACAGAAACAACTGAAAACCACATGTTCTCACTTATAAGTGGGCCTTGAGCATTGGTCACATTAGTACAAGGGAAGAATTGGCAGTCACTGGGTACTGCTAGAGGAGGGAGGGAAACAGGAGGGTGGAAAGCATGTAACAACACAAAGGGTACTTGGTTCATTACCAGAGGAAGTGAGGGCCAGTTAGAAGCCCAAACTTCACCTGCATGCAGCCTACTTATGTAGTTAATCCTTACTTGTATCCCACATTTCTATAATAAGATAAAACTTAAAAAAAATATTTTGTCTGACCTGAAGCCTCCACATTTTCTCTGCTAGCCTCCCCAAAGTGCAAGCCTGCTTCTCTACAGCTTACCGTGAGAACCAGTCACTTCAGTTTCTAATTTCCTTATTCATCAAAACTTGAGTCACATGTTGGCCTTCCTCAAATATATTTCTTGACTTGAGTATTACAGTCTGAGCAATGAAAAATGGAAAAGATCTGTACCCAATGAACATTTATCAGCTTATTTTATGAAGAGAGTTTGATTTTACTTAAGACCTTTTAAAAAACACTCTGACTTCTAGAGAACACTGCTCCCCATGTGAGATTCAAGACATCTGTGGGTCCTCAAGATTTCAGAATGCTATCCCAACATCTGCTTCAGGAAGTGAGCCGGGAAAGATACCATCCAGGCAGCTCCTCATATTCAGTGGCTGCCGGCTTCCTTTTGGAACCTTTCCTGTTTGGTTGCTGCCTGTTGGTTTCTGAATTAATCCTCAGGAGACAAGTCAAAGTGTTCTGATTCTTTTCACAATGCAACCTGTAGTCTGGTCCTTTACTCTTTAAAAATAACTAGCTTAATGTTCTTTTAACAGATTGGACCTTTCAGCTCTGCTGGGCCTTTCTCCCCGAATTTTTTTTTTCTTTTTAAAAATCTTTTTTTCCTTGCAGTTATCAAAATTTAAAGTTCAGTTTCAGTCACAGAGAAGCTAGTTATTCTGTCCAACTTTTAAAATTCAGCTCAAGTGTTACCTTCACAAAGAAGGAGCCAGTCTAATGTCCATACCTAGAACACAGGACTACCTCTATTACAGCACTTGTTACTACTGTTGCCAGCCTTACTTCCTCTCTACTCCCATCTAGACAGAGTATCCTATCTATATAGAGTATCCATCTAGACAGGACTTCTGACCTTCAGAACTATATGGCACCCAAGCACAGAAAAGTAAAATAACTTTCCCAAGTTCACACACCAGGGCATTGGCAAAGCAGAAATTTGAACCCAGATCATGTGGTTTTATGCTGTACTGCTTCTCTTCTCACTGAGCACTTGAGTCATGGTCGTATGCTTTGCTGGACCTGTGAGCATCTATATGCAAGAACAGGATTGTGGAAGTGGGCAGAGTACTGCAATGATTTGAATTAGATCCTGGATTTAAAACTCCAATAAAAGAAAAAAAAGTCACAAAGGACATTTTGGGGTACTTAGGGGGAAATTTGAATATGGACAGATGATATAATTGTAACCCATATTAAATGTGCTGGGCATGATAAAGACTTGATGGTTATGCAAGGGAATGCATTTTTCTCAGCGACAAATGCTTAAAAGTATTTAGGGTGGAAGTGTCATGGTGTTTGCAACTTTCAAATGTTTCAGAGAAAGATGTATAAAAAGAAAGCAAATATGACAAAATGATAATAACTGGTAAATCTAGGTAAAAGATAAATGGTGCTTATTGTATCAGTTTATTCATTGTTTGTATCTATAAGCCATTCCTAAACTTAAAACAAAAGAATGATAGTGATAATAATTTTAATTGTTATAGTGAAGATAATGATAATGAAAAAGGAGAGCAAGAATGGGAATGAGAGAAAGGTCCAATTGGACCTTATTTACTGTCATAATAGCAGAAGAAAATTTTTTTTGAAAGTTTATTATGTCAGATAAAAGATTATTTTAAGATTATTCAGTTTTCCTTTTGAAAGCTACTAGGGGAGTACCCCCCAGCCTGAAGAACCTTTCTGATACTTTCCTTTCTCACATTCAGTCTAGAGTTTAAAATGGGGTTTTTTAAAGTATTTTTTCCTGGCATCTCATGTTTAACAGTGTCAGGGCTTTGTGTCCCTGGAATAAAAACTGTTTCTCCAGAAGCTTTTTTCTCTCAGCTTCCAGTGAAAAGAGGGGTGAGGCGAGCCAGTCACTTACCACAAAGCAGTGCCACCACAAAGGAAAGTTTAAGGGTTTAGAGAGAGGTCAATGTGGGTTTTTCTCTAACTAATCACTTTCCTAAAGTTTCCTTGTGGAAAAATAATGAAGTCAGCTCAGAGTTTTTCAAGAATTTTTATTTCTTTTGCACCATCTGCATTTGCTTGTCTTCTCAGCATGGATGTCTAATCTTTCTAGGCTTTGGGAATTGGCCCAAATGAATAGGTGGTGA
>NW_007004594.1:0-857 GCF_000164805.1 Carlito syrichta
AGACATTTTCTCCTTTGCAAATCCAATTGTATATGCCTTTCAAGGTTGTCCATTGTTTTGAGTTATGTTGTTCACTTTTCCTCCATTAGAGTGGATAATGGAACACAAACTATATTTGGCAAGATCTATGATCTAGGAGCAGGTCATACCCTAAGTAAAATTACAATGTAGAAAAATATATCTTTCATATCCATGTATCTCTCTTTCGAACAATTTTCTTACCTATTGACCCAACTCCCCTTCTCCATGGCCTCTTTTCGGTCTTTTCTCTTCAATGGTATTCTATAATCAAGATCTTTCTTGTCTTTTCCTTGGTTACAAACACTTATGTATCCTGTATTTCATTCCTTAAAAGACCTGGACTTTGTCCATGAATGTTATGCCAGAAAGAGTGGTAATTTAAGGTTTTGTGGCTAGCCAAAGTGATTTTCCATACTCTTTCAATTGTATGCTCTAACATCACACTCCAGGTGCAGTGCAGGTAAAGGAAAATATATCAAAGCACCTGATGAACTGCAAACAGCCTGATAAGTGAAAGGAATTATTATTATTATTATTATTTCTCAGCTAACATAAAGAGTCAGTGGTATGGTGAGCTAACTAGTGCTGTTATGCAATAGCCAATAGTACACATCTCTTCCTCCAACTTCATATTCAGTGACATCATGTGGGTAGTTTGAAATCAGCTACTGTGAGAATATTTACACCATAGTAATTGTCCAATATCACATATTAGGGTTTCTCTCTATACCCCCTAGAGAGCCAATTTACCAGAATACCACCACCACATAAGATCATCTTTATGTAGAAACAGATGGCATCTTGAACATTTTTATTTTGTGGCATTGAGTTATCCT
>NW_007004595.1:0-595 GCF_000164805.1 Carlito syrichta
CCACCTCTGTAGGTGTCTAAGGGAGGCTGTAAGCCTCCTGGGTCCCAAAGCCCTGGCAGTTTGTGACTTGGGACATTGCTGCTATCCATATTGTTCTTTTGACTATTCAAGGAAACTTCTTTTTTGTTTTAAGGGAAACATCTTGACTGCAGGGAGGCTTCAATGTCTTCCAGTCAAGCCCTTTGTCAATTAAGTAAATAGGTCATTATACCATTTCTTCAAAGCAATTAACCAACTCTTCCTCAGGCCTCAGGTGTCAGGAAACTTGCCCACTACCAGAGGTTGCTGAAAAGTCGGGATCGTTTAGCAAATAATGGGGAGAGACTTGGGCTGATCCATAGAAGAGGACCGTGCTTTTTACCACCCACATTTCTGCCCTGAGAGTGATTTCTGTAGGTGGTTTTCTCAGTCCTCCATCCTCCATCCTCCATGCAGAGACTGACGGAAAGATTACAGTGTGTCTACCTTATGTGGGAGGTGAAAACCTAGCAGGGTAAGGAAGGAAAGAGGAGAGAAAAGGCAGGAAAGAGGAGGATCAAGGGGACACAGTGGTGCTGTCTTGGACACTGCTTCTTGGGGAATGGCCAGAGACCCA
>NW_007004596.1:0-582 GCF_000164805.1 Carlito syrichta
CAAAATTATTGTATATGGTATGAGGTAGAGGTCTATCTATCTATCTATCTATCTATCTATCTATATATATATATAAACATTTTAAGATATGTTATCTGTATATTACTTTTTGAAGTTGTATTAAATTACTACAGCAATGTGTAGTATGACATTAGTCTAACTGTGCTTCCACCATTTTCTTTGCCTGTCCTACATGTTGCATAGTGATGCTAGTGTTCATTTGATTAATACCATCTTTTGAGTGAAAGTCACACATAAAAAGTGTATACATGTTTTTGGCACTACCTGCATATATAATTTTTTTCTTTAAGGATATTTTGTTACTCCAGCATCACTTGTTGACAAGATTTTCCATTATCCATTGAATTGCATCGGCACATCAATTGCAAGCAAATTGCCATACTAATGTGAATATATTACTGTGTTATCTACTATAGTACTTTTATCTATTTGTCAGTTCTTATGCAATACCATACTGTCTTGATGCTGTAGCTTTGCATGTGGTCTGGGAATCAGACAATGTAAATTCCCCCGCTTCTTTTTTTTCCAAGATTGCTATGGGAATTTAGGTTTCTTGCTTTG
>NW_007004597.1:0-575 GCF_000164805.1 Carlito syrichta
AAATTATTTTTTCTTTATATTAAAACAACTTTGCCGTCTTTTTTAATAATTAGCACATAGTAGCTGTAATTCAGTTTTTCTGAGAAATAGAAACTAGATATATAAATGTGCATTTAATTTAGCTTGACCAAATAACTGAGTTCTCAATGATTTTTGTCATATTTCTTTCACTGAAATCACAAATTGTAAAATCAAAAGTACTATTGGTTACACTGATATTTTGGTTGTGATGAAATTTCCTTCTTGTCTTCCTGGGACACAATGTTAATGTTTTCTCAATTGCTTTTCTAATTTTAGAAGGCATTCTGCCCCTTAAGTCAGGTGAAAAATTAGAAGAAATGCTTTTATTATTGGAATACAAGTTAAGTCACACTCTAATTGTAATTAAGTGATATTAGGAAGGTAATTCATTTTTCCGAAAACTTGGTACTAGTTATGTCTGGATTTCAGGACATTGTAGTATCAATGCTTATTATGGAAAGTATTGTCTGCTTTTATGAAATATGTACAACACTGAGCTGTTGTTTTTTAAATAATGTTGTCTGCTCAACCTTAGTAGTTTTATTGGAGAAAGT
>NW_007004598.1:0-572 GCF_000164805.1 Carlito syrichta
AACTGCTCCTGTGGCCCCCACCTGCCAAGTTTGGAAGGGCTCCTCTGAGTAGGATGCCAGCCCAGGGCTTCCAGCACACTGAAGCCTATGGCTGCACCCCAGGACCAACTCTCATCAGCTCCCCAGGACTGGCAGCAGATGCTCTAGCCACTGAAGGATTGACAAGGACCGGAGCTTTCCTGGTCCTTGAACCTCTGTGGGCCTCTCTGGGCCTCAAAACCCACAACCAGACCCAAATATTTCCTAAAGAAGCCTGGCTCAGCCCAGCCCACCCGCAATGTTTCTCTGACCATCTCCTAGCTTACCCACCCAGGACGCTTCAAGTTTAGTCAAGGATGGGCAACAGAAGTTACATTGTTTCTCTTAAGACATGTGAGAGATGGATGGTCCAGATCACATATGACAATGGAGCTCTGACCCACAATCTCTCCAGTAGTCAGCCCAGAGCAGTCAGCATGTGGTCAACAACTGCTAGCTTTCAGATTAAAACCAATGGAAAGTGCCAAATCTGCTCCCATATCAATCACAGAGGGGACTCTGCTTCTAGAGAGACTCCCCTCACACAAACACTG
>NW_007004599.1:0-871 GCF_000164805.1 Carlito syrichta
GCACTCCCTGGAGCAGGGAGCTTGGCGATGGACAGCGCCTGGCACGCCTGCCCGCGGTGGTGAGAGACGCTTCTCCTGGGCTTGCTGCTGCCAGACATCTTAATGTTCGCCAATCTGGGGAGTGTGAAGTGGCATCTCATTGTGCTTTCATTTGCAGTTCTCTGATTACCAACTCTGTTGAGTGACTTTTCCTGTCTTTGGGGACCATTTATGTTTCCAGCGTTTCTAAAATGTCTGTTGAAGTGACTCGTCTTTTGTTCTTGAAGGCACTCCTCGTGTTTACTGCCACTGTTTTAAGTGATTTGGGGCATGCTGACTGTTTCAGCCCTTCCCAAGAAGGCAGGTGTTACCAGGGCTAAGGTGAGGCGCCTGGGCGTATGCGTGATTCCCTCAGAGCTGCCCCGCAGGTGGGCCCAGAGCAGGGGCCAGCTGTGCTTCCGCTGTGGAGTCGCTTCTGTATTCTGGATGCCGATTGCCTGTTTCTGAAACGTGTTGCAAAGATCTTCTGTCAGTTTGTAGATTGTCTTTTTCCTTTGATTTCAGTGTCCTTTGATAAATAGAAGGTTTAAAAAAAATTAACGTTGTCCAACTGGACGTATTTTTTTCATGGTGCTTTGTGCCTTATTTTAAAAAATCTTTTCCTACTCTGAGAGTTGTATAGTTTCTCTTTTCACATTTAAGACTTTAAATCAGCTGAAAACACCATCATCTGTGGCATGAGGCGGAGGACCACTTCTTTTTCCATCCAGATATCCTAACTTGTCAACATCATTGACTAGACGACCCTGCCTCACCCTGGAGGTCTGTAGCAGCCATGCTCACACATCACGTCTTTGGACTCTTGTTCAGCTCTGTTGGTCTGTTTGTCTAT
>NW_007004600.1:0-3638 GCF_000164805.1 Carlito syrichta
AAAAGAAACATTCTATACCTGTCTGAGGGATAGTATAAAAGTTTACTGAGACTCAAAGGTTTGAATAAGTGAAAAAAGTACACAAAAATTCTGAATGGAAAGATTCAATGTGTTTAAATTATCTCCAATCTTAGTCTAAGTGGGACTTCTTTGGATTTTGATGAAAAGTTTCTAATTCTCATCCAGAAGAATATCATGCCAGAAACCAAGAATAGAATTATGAGGGAAAAAATCATGACAATTCAATAGATATTAATATGTCTTAGAAAGCTGTAACTACTAAAATAGCAAAATTATGGTACAAGAATACACAGTTCAATGGAACAGACTAAAGTGTCCAGAAACATATCAAAGAAAATTATATGGAAGTTTAGAATATGATAAAAAAGAGACCTTTCACATTACAGGGATAATAATTTACAGATTATTGCTTAACCATTTGGAAAAGATAATATTTGGCTTATATAGTTGATCCACAAAGGAAAAAACTCTCATTAAGTCACAAAAACAAGGGCATCCAAAAGCAACATTAAAAATATTTCAAAAATTTAGTAAAATATTAATGCCTTTAGTGTGTAAAGGGATCTTACAAATAAACATAAAAGGATACCACCAAAAAAGAAAGGGTCAATATGAAGACATATAAAGGGTCAAACATGAAAAGATATTCAATTGCATTAGTCATCAAAGAAATGCAAATTAAACAGTTGACATGTTGAATGCATTATGTATTTAATCCTAACATCAGTGGATATGATGAGCCCTTGATGACTCTGAACTCTCTGAATGTTAGTATTCCCTACCTCCACCACAGTAGCTTGTCCTGATAAGATTCTACCTCTATTTTCTATCCCACAATTACTACAGGTTGCCATATTAGGTGGAGCAGAAAAGCTAAGTACTTTCCTTATACCCCTTTCTGGTGGCTGGCTTCCTGTTGTGGGTGGATTGGTTGCCTAGAGCAATGCTTTACATTAAAATTTCAAGTATGGCCACCACTTGGGCTCCTGTTATATATATACATCACTACTACCACCACCATCACCAGAATTAGCCCCTTTCATGCTAGTATCTGCCTGTATTGGCTATGGCCTTTAATATATGAGAAATGATCACTCGACTGTCCTCCCTGCTAGATCCTCTTGCCATGTCTGGATCCAGTTTCTTGCCCCTTCTGCTGGACCCTGTTGCTAAGACTCCATGCCTGAAACCCCAGTGTAACTCCTCATGGTTAAAGTATCTGTGAATGCACTTATAGGAGCTTGGGCCTGATTTGACCTCGGATCTCAGCTCACTCTTCTCATGGACATGTTTCTGCAGACAAGGCAATTTCCAGCACCCCGAAGAGAGCTGAACAGAAGGTATCCATCAATCAGGGTGGCTTCTGGAATTAATCCCTGTCTTCTCCAACCATGTTCAGTGACAGATGCTGAAGTTCTTCAGTCTGAAAGCCCATTCCAGTGCCCAAGAGAACAAGTGGATTAGAAACCTCAACGTTACCAACCAGTGAAAAGTGACTCTGTCTTGCTGCCTTGAGCCTAATATTGCATATACTAAAAGTAGGCCCTTGGATACTGATATGACATCCAAAGCCAGTCCCTTTGGTCATAACTCTTAAAGTTACAAGGAAAAGAAAACTAAACTCAAATTGGCTAAAGACAAAAAGGGAATTTAACACATGCAACATAAGAGCCCAAAGATATATTGGGATATGACCTCACTGAGTCTGAAATTGTGTCATCAGAGCTCTGTTTTGTGCTCCCTCTAACCTCTGACTTTCAGTCTTTTGGTTTCATTCTCAGTTCTGCCACTTGATGTCAAGATATATATTAGCATTTCTGGAGCCAACTTCCCCCAGATTCAAGTGCAGCAGTAAAGAGGCCAAATTTCCTCCAGCAGTCACAGCAGAAGTCCTACTGATTCTCAGTGTCTCCAGCTGGGTCATTTACCCATTTCAGACCCAGCACTATTGCTGGGAGAACACAGGGCTTCTATTAGTCAGGTCTGGGCCACATGTCCTTCCCAGGACTCAGTGGTAAAGAGTTAATTCCATTTAAATCATATAGACAAAAAAAGAAGTGAAGGATAGTTTTTCCATGTAACTCAGGAAACTATTACTAAAAGGAGGAGAAAACAGTTTATAACCTACAAAAGAGCAAAGGTCGTCTGTATACATCGATGTGGTTGGAATTCTTCTCTTATTTGTTTTTATTTTCCTGGACCCCTGCTCTGTGCTTCCTAGGGCTCTTATGTCTTTGCCTGCCCACTCACACTAGGACGTGCTTGTCCCTTGCCTCCTATGACTGAATAAAGTTCTTCTTTAGCCATAAATACCCTCACAAATGAGACCCAATTCCTTATCTGTAGGTCCAGCCTACAGAACTTGAGTGTCATGAATATTAGTTATACATATTTGTTGAATGAAAGAATGTTGATATATAGTCGATATGCATCAAACATATTCTATGTACAGGAACTGAGCAAGCAGTGGAAAGAACAAGGCATACAGGGTACGGAGGAACTAATTCAAAGGTTACACAGAAATCATAGTTTGTATTGACGTGTATTGCCTTTGGTGGCCAGCCTTCCTTATCCCTAAAAATATCCCTGGTTTATTTCTCTGTCTCCACTATTCTCTGTCTCACTATTTCTTGGTCCACTATTAAAGTTATGTTATGGATCATTCCTGAGTCCACATAGGAGTTAATCATTTTATACCACTATGTTTAAAGTGTTAAGCATAACTACTGGTACTTTAAACTAATTTGCCTCTTGTGTTTCAATCCATTCTTTTCAAAGACGTTATTCTCCCGCCCCAAAACAAGAAAATAGCACGTTGGCTGGAATTGAATAAAAGTCAATTTATCAGCCGTGTGTCTTCCAAGTGGGCAGCATTCATCTCCCAAACATTTATGGGGCTCCAGCAGTGACCAAAGGATTGTGTGCAAGGAGGAAGAAGCATACAGTGTGAGCTCAGTGCTTCTGGAGCTTGCCATCTGGTCGGAAGAAAGGCATGTCCACAAATGGTTGCACAACAAGGATTACTGGAATAAAAGCAATATGGTGGCACAAACAAGAAGCTATAGAAACGGAGGCATTTTCTGGAGGGGTCAGGGATTGGAGAGCTAAAGAGTTGCTTTTGGTAAGTATGCCCTGTCAGCTTGAGCTGGAAGAATGACTGTAATGTTTTGTGCTTTATAATTTATTCTAAAAGTCTCACTCCTCTTTGCTAGTCCTCTATAAATTCCGAGTTTCTGCCTTGAAACACTGACTGCCAATGTGCATTGAAGACAAAATACATTCTCATGCCAGTATTCTCATGCCAGTATTAGTTATTTGTTGTTGTGTAACAAATTACCCCCCAAATTTAGTGGCTTAAAACAACCCACACTTATCTTCCCACAGTATCTTTGGGTCAGGAATTTGGAGTAGGTTCATTGCATGATTCTGATGAGATTGCAGTCAAAATGTTTATTAACGCTGTGGTCATCTTGAAACTTGACAAGAACTAGAGAATCTGCTTCTAAACTCACTCTCATGACTGTGGGCAGGAGGCCTTGGTTCCTTCCTGGCTGTTGGAACCTGGCTGTTGGACACATGAGGTCCTTAACATAGGATCTTCTCTAATGGGCTTCCAG
>NW_007004600.1:4032-5553 GCF_000164805.1 Carlito syrichta
AAAAAAGAAAGAAATAAAAGAACACAGGCTCCACAATCAAAAGACCTAAATTGGAATCTCAGATCTACCACATACTTGTAGTGTGACATTTGGCAAATAACTCCTCTGCACCTTAGTTTCCTTATCTGTAAAATCGAGATATTAGTACCTATTTCATGGGTTGTTGCAAGAATTAATTGAATTACTACATGTAAATATGGTGTCAGTAATACATGTAAATACATGTCAAACACCTAGCACAGTGATTGGCACATAGTAAATCCACAAAAAAATGTTTGCTTTCTTAAATTGTTCACTATTATCTCCACTTGGCAAATTTCTGTTCCTTCAAGACTGAATTTGAATGCTTTCTATCTTGCTAAGTTTTCTAGATTTCCTGGGCAAATTTTCCTCCTCCTTCCTCTAAGCTTCGCCATCATTTTGATTGTTCTTATAATTGGTAATTTTCAACTGTACTATCATGGCTTAATTATACCTCTGTGCTCTCCACCAAATGGTATGGCCACTGAGGATATATTTGGGTCCCCTTAGAGACAGGCTCTATGGAAGAGGAAGGGGAGCAGATTCTGAACAACATATAGCAGACCCAATTTTTCACCACAGAATAGGGTCCTTGAGGAAAAAGAGAATTGAGTTTTTATGCAAAGTGGTTTCCCGATCACAGCAGCCTGGCGTTAATAATAACTGCTCCCCAGGGTTGCTTGGTGGAAGTTCTTGGAGGGAATGCTGCCTTGGGGAGAGAATCCTCTCCATCAAAGCTCTGACACCTGGAGGCTGGGCACTCATTACACGTTCCAACACTTCTCAAGGGAACAGTTAGCAGGTTTCACATACAAGGAAGTACATTTTCAAGAGCATGTGATATGTTTTTATGCAGGAATAGTGCGAGTTAGAGGAGGGATGACTTGAAGTTTCCTGAACATATGAGGTTAGTTGTTTTTTGTTTAGTGAGATTTTAGAAGAAGGACCTGGATTAAATCAAAACTGGCTCCCCTTATTCTAGGATGCTATGAGGAAGGGGTGGGGAGAGGTGTCTGCTCTGCATAAGTGGACAGGCTGCCATCAACAAGAAGATACTGGGTGTTGCACCACAGTATGGTTGTCATCAACCTTCAGTCCCCATAAAAGTGATAGATCCTTATGCTGTTTTAAAAATGATATGTAAAGGGGTGTTCATTCATTGTTCTTATGGTTGATCTAGGCACCGACTATCTTCTCTGTTAACTCCACATCTTGAATATAACTTCAGTTCATTCTCTCTTTTCCTAGCCTGTAGCATTGGAAATTATAGTCTAGATTCTAGAAGACATCTGAAATGAATGTTATAGGTGGGATGTTCAAACAGTTTTGAACTATTCTCAAAAGCAGCTTCTACCCAGTTGAAGGGTATCCTGAAGCTCCTGTGTCCCTAAGATGGTCCTTATTGTGTCTGTTTTGACTTGGCCACTCCTTCTCCACTTAAAAACCATAACTCTCCCAAGTCACATAGCTTGAAGTGGTGGAATTTCACTCTACATCTGG
>NW_007004600.1:5964-7879 GCF_000164805.1 Carlito syrichta
AGTTTTGTGATAAGGATACCCAGGAAATTAGGAAAGACAAGAATCACCAAACTGCCAGTTTTCACCAAGACAAGAATCTTGTTTAGTAATTAGATCACTTAGGATTTAATACTCCTATAGACACTAGGCTATCTTGCTACCCTTTCAGAAACACATTGTCCCCTATCCTATGATGATGGTAATTTACTTGTTCCCTATATTTATTGATACTGTTGTAAATAAGTGTTCTGTACTCAGCTTCTTGTTCCTTTGTAACTTTTGCCTAAGCATGAATTTCATGACTGACAGCCATCTCCAAGTCTTGAGCTGCCATCATCCTCAACAGTATGGTGAAGAGACCATGAAGAATCTTCTAACTCAGGGCTAGTGGAAATAGATGCATTTTTTTGCAGGAAATCCTAGCTCATGTCTTTTATCCTCTGCCCCCACCAGCTATTGCTGAGTCTCTCTGGCTGGCAATGTATGGTTTCTATTGACAATGATGCTATGACCCATATCCCCTGCAAACCCTAGGTCCTGATAAACCAAAATTTCTGTTGAATCATGCCTCCTGTTGACTTGTGACCTCTGATGACTCTTGGCTCCTGCTGACTCATGATTTTACAGACTCACAGTTTTTCCTGACCCATAACTTCTGTTGATCCCTCATCCCTACAAATCCATGGCTCCTGCTGATTCATAGCTACTCTGACTCATGGCTACAGCTGGCTCAAGGTTCCTGCTGACCTAAGGCTCCTGTTGACCCATTGCTCTTCTTGACTTTTCTGCTGCAGACCTGTGTCTTTTGGTGAAAAGGGCTCCTGTGAATCCAGGCCTTCTGTTTATTCACCACTTCTAGTAGGAGTAAGATAAAGATCCAACCCCTTAGAGGAGTCAGGGCTCCAGAAAGGGAGAACTCAGTTCAAATTAAGCCTGAAATCTCAACAAAGATATACAGCACTAATTATGGAAACTGCCTCAGAGTCCAATACTTTCCCCACCTCCATACATACAAGCACACCTGTTATACTCCACTCCCCTACTAATTGGACCCCATTTATTCATCCTCAGCAGTATGGTGAAGAGACCATGAAGAATCTTCCAGCTCAGGGCTAGTGGAAATAGATGCATTTTTTTTTGCAGGAAATCCCAGCTCAAGTTTTTAAATAACCTCCTGGAAACTAGTTTTTTTCAATAAGTGTGATGACTTCTGAGCATGCTATTAAAATTTACCTTCTATTTTAAAATAAATAAGTGTCCCAAGTGGAAATACTACCTGAAACTGAAATATCTCAAAAGAAAAACAGCAAGATACAGAGAGTTATAGAATGTCAGACATAGAAGATACTCTGAAACTTTAAATCACCCATCTTTTGTATAAGTGTCTTGTACAACATCCTATCTAAGAACAATCCAGTCTCTCCTTGAATGCCTCCAGTGAATAAGAGCTCATTAATTCTAGAGGTAGACCACTATATCTTCACATATTTTTCATTGTGACAGAGATTTCTTGTATAGACTCTAATATAGTTCTTCCTGTAATTAATTCAGCCCCATGGACCAACAGGGGAAATAAGGGTGAATTTCTTATATCACAATTGTTCAAATTTAAATGCAATTATTGAGTTATTAATTCATGTATTCATGCATTCATTCTTTAGTCTCTAACAATAAATAATTATCTGGTCCAAAATGTTAATAGAACCAAGATTGAAAAACACTACCCTAGCCTGTCCCAAAATATAGGGAGAAATTTTATTGTCCCCAAATAAGAGACTTAACTGACACAAAGGATTACTTTTCCACAAAATGAAACACTTTTGAGTATTGAGGGGGAAAAATATCAGGCCTCATTGCATTTTTCTTGTCTCTCATTTAAAAGTATAAAATTAAACTCTTGCCAGCATCAAGGAAATAGCCTTCTAAATAAAGTTTT
>NW_007004601.1:0-740 GCF_000164805.1 Carlito syrichta
CCTCCCTAGCTACCTAGCTAACCAGCTGACTAGTGAGATGACATAACCAGGTTAGTTAAGTAGCTAGTTCACTGTCTAGAGAGTTGACTTAACTAGCTAGCTACTCGGCTAATCAGTGGACTAAATTTGCTGACTTAACTAGCTAGCAAGCTGACTTAAATAGCTGACTTATCCATCTACCTACCTAGCTATCCATCTGTCTTCACTAGCAAAAATACCTAGCTAGCCAGATGGCTAGCCATCTGAACTAACTTTTAACTACATAACCAGCTGGATAGCCAACTGACTTAAAGAGTTGACTTAACTAGCTAGCCAGTTGGTTGCCAGCTGACTTATCTAGCTGACATAACCAGCTAGTCAGCTTACTAGCCAGATGACTAAACTAGATGACTATCTATCTAGCCAGTTGGCTAGCCAGCTGACTAACCTAGCTGACTTAAGCTTGCAAGCTGGCTTGCCAGCCCGCTTAACTATCTTGCTAACCACCTAGCTACCCAGCTAGCAAGCTGAATTAACTAGGTGCATTGAACAGCTAGTCTGCTGGGTATCATGCTGACTTATCTAGCTGTCTACCTATGTAGTCAGCTGGCTAAACAACTGACTAAGCTAGCTGTCTTAACCAGTCAGCCTGTTGGATAGTCAGCTGACAACTCACTGAAATCACTAGTTAAACAGGTAGCTATCTAGCTGACTTAACTATCTAGTTAACTAAACTTGAAAGTTGGCTAACCAGTTCTCTT
>NW_007004602.1:0-1175 GCF_000164805.1 Carlito syrichta
TAATAAGCAGACCCTGAACCTTTATCATAATACTACATGAAAGGGGAGGAAGCGGGGACACATAATACAAATAAGGGTACTTGATCCCAAGCCAGTTTAAGTGAGGAACAATGGGAGGCCCAAACTTCACCTGTATGATGACCACTTATGTACCTAAGCCTGAATTGTACTCCACATCTTTAAAATAAAAATTTAAAAAACCAAAATAAAAAACATAATCTTGCACACACACACAAAAATGATAAAATAAAATACTGGCAAGAATGTGGGAACAAATGGAATTCCCGCACACTGCTGGTAGGAATGTAAAACTTTGGAAAAAAGTTTGGTAATTTCTTATAAAGTTAATGTGTAACTACCCTCTGACTCAGCAATCCTACTCTTAGATATTTATCAAAAAAATGAAAATACATGTCTGCAAAAAGGGTTACTAAGAATGTGCACAATTTATTCATAATTGTGAAATACTGGAAACCATTCAAGTGTCCATCAACAGAAGAATAGATAAAGAAATTATGTTGACACAATGAAAAACCACTCAGCAATAAAAAGAAGCAAGCTATGATACTCAGCAAAATGGATAAATCTCAAAGACATATGCTCAAGCTGGACAGGAGAGTATAAAGTGACTCCAAATATATGAAACTCTAAGCCGTCTTTGGTAACAAATTATCAGAACAGATGAAGGAGGAAAATGATTGGGAAGGAAACAAAAATTTTCTGAGATGCTAATTTTATATCATAATAGAGGTGGGTTATCAAAATTTGACCGTTAAAATTGATTCATTTCAATGTACGTAAATTTCATATTAAGAAAAACCTATACAAATAATTGAATGGGGGTAGAGAGTAGACTGAGGTATAGATAAACAAGAATGGCAGTATATTGCTAATAACTGAAGCTAGGTACACGGGGTGCAATATTTTAATCTGTTTACTTTGTATATGTCTGAAATTTTCCATAATGAAAAGCTAAAAAAAATCCCAAAAGAGTAGAATAATTCCAGCCTTTTAAATTAATAGTACAATCTTATTTATTATCTCAATTAAAACAGGCAATCACCTAAATATGGCTATTTTACATTACCAAAATTCTAGTAAGAGATTGAACTGAACTGTTAAATTTAAGTGGGGCAATGTGGGACTCCCCATGGTATTTTTGGATCATCACCCAA
>NW_007004603.1:0-563 GCF_000164805.1 Carlito syrichta
AAAAAAAAAAAAAAAAAAAAAAAAAGCAGTGATAGTAAGCATATTGTCTGTATTACCTAACAAATAAAAAGGATTGCAAATATGAAATCAGGTAGGATGTTTTAAAACTCATTTTAGTCTCCTGAATAATCCTAAGCAAATCCTCCTAAGCTATTTTGTTTATTAAAAAAGGTAGAATTACTTCACATATGGTATGAAATCCATGGAATCAATCAACTTAAATGTGCTATTATTTTCTTGTGCATTTATTTATTTATTTACTTATTTATACTCTCAATGGTTCTATGTTCACATTTGGATGATGGGTTCTCTAGAACCTCGAACCCTTGTATTCACATAGACTCATGGAATAAACATGCATGTGTATGCATTAAACATATGAGTGCAGGTGTCATTTTAATTAAATGATTTTTTTTCCCCTTTGGATAGATACCCAGTAGTGAGATTGCTGGGTCAAATTGTAGTTCTATTTTTGTTATGTGTGAAATCTCTGTACTATTTTCCATAGATATTGAACTAACTTACATTCCCACCTAGAGTATATAAGCATTCCCTTTTCTCTG
>NW_007004604.1:0-794 GCF_000164805.1 Carlito syrichta
CACACTGGATGACAAAGTCTCTCCACATGTGTAAGCTTCAGTCTCCAGTGAGAAACAGCAGGGTCACACTTGTCTTCCACCACTGTGGCTTGATTGTATAGTACATTTACAATATGTCTTATTCTCCTTTTAAACTTTGTATTCCCTTGATTTCTCAATCTTTTAAAAAAGTCACTATCACACGGCTTTACTTTCTTAGTCCTTATTATATATAATATCATCCTATTTTTTTCAGATTTGTATGGATTTCCAATTTAAATGTTCTTTTGTGCAAAAAATTTTTTTTCCTCTGGAACAAAAATAGCTGGTGTTTATGTCATTATTAGGCTCAATTGATAAACTGATTAGAGGATATCAGCTTAGTGATACCATTTAAACTTTCTTACCAAAATGTATTTTTGTTGCTTTTTATTTTTACTGTTTTTCATGTGTTTCAGAATTATTATATACTACTTCCTTATCCGTTGATTTATAAATGTATAATTCTTTATTTTTTATTTTTGAGTTGGAGTCTCACTCTGTCACACAGATTGGAGTGCAGTGGCCGCTCCCGGCCACCGCAACCTCGACCTGCTGGGCTCCAGCGATACTTCTGCCTTAGCCTTCCAAGTAGCCAGTATTACAGGCATGCACTACCACGCCCGGCTGATTTTTTGATTTGTAGAGATGAGGTCTCGCCAAGTTGCTCAGGTGGGACTCGAACCCCTGGGTTCAGGCAGTACACTCACCTCGGCCTTCCAAAGGCATGGGATTACAGGCTGAACCACCGAGCCTGGCTTAAATGTATAATTCTT
>NW_007004605.1:0-1017 GCF_000164805.1 Carlito syrichta
GGTTGGCGGGGCCTAGTATGGTGCCCGTTGTCCCCTCTTCCTGGCTCTCGGCTGGGCCCGCGCCCTCCCTGGCACGCCCCGTCTCTGTCACGAGCCCCACAGAGACGTCACAGGAGTGGGCTGGCCAGTGTGTGCTTGGCGGAGAGAGGAGTTGGTCGCTAAGGAGACTTGCCTCCGTGGCTTACACTTTCTCGCGATCGCAGGCTGCACAACCCGCTCACGATGGACAATTTAATCACTTACTAAATAGGTTTCCTGGTCTGCCGGTGCCCGCAACCCGGTTCCCACCCGTCCCCACTTTCCTCCAAGCTTCGCCGCCTGGCCATGGCCACCCCGAGGCTCCTGAGCCAGCCTCTCTCCCTTTTCCTGCCTGCAGGCTGATGAACCCAAGTCTGGGTCGTGTGACCCCATCCCCTAGACTCCACATCGCCTTGAAGGAGGGTTGTCCTCTCTGTCAGGAAACGGGGTCTTTTGTGGGGACCCTTCCTTCTAAATCCTGGAGTCAAGCATCAGAGAAGGATCCTGCGCTATCGCTGGACACTTGACCTCCGCAAGGATCCCTCCTCTCAGTCGCAAGTATACCCTCCTGCCTCCCCCACCTGAGCTGGTCGTCAGTCCTATGAAACCGTTTCCATCCAGACTCACCAAGGAGATCGAGGTGAGGGCCCAGGAAGAGTCCAAAAAAGTGCTTAAAGAGGAGAATACGATTGTGACCTTAGAGCAGGAGGTCAAGAAAAGGGTCCACACTTACAAAGATGTGTCACTGACATCTAAGCTCCTCCAGACCAAGGGATGATTCTCTTCCGTAGGGCCCAATCCTTGGCTTCTGGAGGAAAACCTCCCTAGCTTGAACTCAAATGAGTACTTGAATGAGAAGGCCCAAATGTTCCAGATGTGCTCTTCTGGGAAGAATATTCTGATTCCAGTGCACACAGTTCTGCTGGGGAATTCCTGCCTCTTGGGACAGATACAACCATGCTCCCGGATCCAACCCCAGGCTTCTCTTTGCAGCTGGAA
>NW_007004606.1:0-548 GCF_000164805.1 Carlito syrichta
AACAAATTCTCAAATCCTCATGTCTTACAACATTGTTTGCCCCATTATGGGGCAACTGTGGCTTTACTCTAAGTCATCCTCATTTCAGTGTCTAGAATAATGGAGCAATTTCTAACTAAAATGCTGCCAATCATTGTGTCAGAAAAAAAAGGTAATAGGCTTCAACTTGCAAGTGGCACATCTTTTCCACTTACATTTATTGACCAAAGTAAATCACATGACCAAATATGATGACATTGACACAGTAGAGTATAGTTCTCCCTTGAAAAATAACAGCAAATATTTTTGAATGTCTACTATAAGCCAAGCACTGCATGAGACATTTACAAATATTAATTCTAATCTTCATAATTTTATAGTTTAGGGATTTCTTAACCCTCATTTTGCATAAGAGGAGAAAAACTCAGCAGACTGGTTACTCTCAGACATTTTAGTAATAGAAGAGCTTGGGACTAAATTCATGTATAGCTGACTGCAGAGCTTACATTTTTTTTCCCCAATAATCTAAGCTTTATCTCATATAGTATACTAATTATAATTAGTATTCC
>NW_007004607.1:0-682 GCF_000164805.1 Carlito syrichta
AGATTTGTTCAATTTTGAAGCTGAGCTAGAGGTGAGGAGCTGTGCTGTGCTTTTAGAGTTCTGAGATCTGAATAAGGTGAATTGGGGAGTGCTCAAATTCAAAAGTTGCCTGCGGATCACAATGTTTACTGACTAGGGTTGGCCTCCTGGAACACACTTTCCACCAATTCATAATATGTACATGCAGTGGGAACATATGTATAACTTCTGAGTACAAAATAACATAAGGGAAGGGAAAAGAATAGAGAAAGTGAGAAGTGTGAAGAAAAGATAATACAGAGAAAGAAGTAGAGAAGGAAAAGCCAAACAACCAACCAACAGACAAACAAACCAATAAAAAAAGAAAATTAAAACCAATAATATGAAGACACTTTCACCCTCATATATGTCCTTAGCAAAAAAGAAGAACCAAAACAAAACATATTACAAACACATCATTACACACACACACACACACACACACACACACACACACAGAGAGAGAGAGAGGGAAAGAAAAAATGAAAAAATAAAAAAATAATTTAACAAATTTTTAAAGATTCTTGTGTGCCTTCTTGTGGCAATTTCTGAAATGTTGGGTTCATTTTTTTTGCAGGCATTACCCAAGCAACATCAATCTTGGATGGAGGCAGAAGGGAGGGGTCTCTGGCCTGCAGACCTAGTCCCTTGCTCACTGTGTAGT
>NW_007004608.1:0-532 GCF_000164805.1 Carlito syrichta
AGCTAGGGTCGCTTTCAGGCACAGAGTGATCAAGGCAGTCTGGCAATGCCACAGCCAGCTGAGATTCCAGTCGCCCGGTCTATAACTTCGGGCGTCAGAAGGGCCCCCTTGCCTGATTGCTCCATCATCCCCTGCCCACGTGGACCTTTCCCTGGGGAGTCCTGGACACCCATTGTGACATTGTGGGAGGTGTCTTTTTTGTTGTCAGATTCTCCGTCCACTGGGCTGGGGCATGGCATCATGAACATGCCTCCCGGGTCCTCGACCTGTGGGACTTAGGAGGTATTCCTGCCTTGGCCCCTAAGCACTCTGGATGCCACAATGCCTGACTCGATTTTGGGGACCTCTCGCCAAGTTGAGGTCTGGCCACATCGCTCGAGCTGTTCTCTGATCTCTGGCCTCAAACATCCTCCGTGCCTCGGTCTCACAGGGTGCGGGGCTGATGGCCATGAGCCACAGTGCCCAGCCTGGATTGAAAGTCCTATTGGTGGAGGTGATGCAAAGGAATGCCCTGGTATGGAGGGTACCGCAT
>NW_007004609.1:0-525 GCF_000164805.1 Carlito syrichta
TAAGGAGAGTAAATTTATGGTGAGAACCTTGAAATACAACCTTACCCAGGTAAAAGGTATTACCATCATCAGTGATGAGTCATGTTGAAAGCATGTATTCTTGATATGGTGTGTTGAGAATGACACTTATATGTATTCTTCCTCTTAAGTACCTCTAATCTCAGTATAATCATGAGAGAAACATCTCGTCACTAGAGAAAATAAAATTACACCCTGAATCTTAATATAAAACAAATATATTTCAAATCCTTAAAGGAATAAATAATGATTTGACTCCTTAAGAAAACAACTCTATGAAAGAATAGGTATATTTAAAAGATGACCCACTGAGTTTCTAAAATTGAAACATAGAATAATTAATATTTAAAACCTCTGTGGATATGTTTAAGTTTGAAGAAATTGGCCAAGCATGGTGGCTCATGCCTATAATCTCAGCACTTGGGAAGGCTGAGTTGGGAAAATCATTTGAGCCCAGGAGTTTGAGACCAGCCTGAGCAATATAGTGAGACCTTGTCTCTACAAAAA
>NW_007004610.1:0-4123 GCF_000164805.1 Carlito syrichta
GCCGGGAGCAGCCACTGCACTCCAGTCTGGGCAACAGAGTGAGACTCCAATTCAGAAAAACAAACAAACAAACAAAGATGTGTTCTCACAGTTCTGGAGCCCAGAAGTGTGAAATCACCATCACTGGGGCAAAAATAAGGTTGAGAGGGCTGTACTCCCTTTGGAGGCTCCTGAAGAGTTTTTGTTTTCTGCCTCTTTGAGCTTCTGTTGGCTGCCAGCATTCTTTGACTGGAGGTTGCATCACTTCAACCATTGCCTCTATGATCACATTGCCTTTCTCTTCTTCTGGCTGTATTAAATTTTCATCTGCCTTTATTTTATAAGAACATGTGGTTTCCTTTAGGGCTCACTCTAATAATCTGGGATAATTTCCCCTTCTCAGGGTCTTTAATCACATCCAGAGGTCATTTTTTAAAATATGGTGACATTTACAGGGTCCAGAGATTGGGACCTGATCTCCTTGGGTGGCCATTAGTCAGTCTACTACAGTCATAAGTACTTATTAAATGTTGGTACCTAACTTCTTAATAAATGGGACTGTATTTCTTTTGGCCTATGAATGATATAAGAAGGGCTTGATGAGTCTAGAAACTTTGGGAACTTCTGCGTTGTTAGAAGGATATTTCAATAATCCAGGCAGGAAATGATGAGGGCTTGAACTAATGTGAAAATGGAGAAATGTGGTTAGAAGTAGAAAGGCTCTCGTTGCAATTTGAAGGTAAGGCAGATGGAATTTGCTGGTGTCTGGGTATGCAGTTTTAGGGAGAGACAAGAGTCAAATGACTTCAAAGATTTCTGGCCTGAGCAACTAGACAAATGGCATTGCTATTAACTGAGATGAAGAAAACTGAGATGAAGAAAACACTGAGGACTTTGGTGTGACCTTTCCCCTTCACATGTGGTGTGATCCTAGCCAGTTGCTGAACCTTATCAGTAAAGTGGCACAGTGATACTGGGCTTTGCATGTTTTTTGTGAATGTTTACTCAAGTATGGCTTCTCACTGGCCTGGTCATAAGGGTTGAGTAAATCACAATTTATTTTTCAGCCCCTGTTCCAAATGAGCATCATCCTGTGACAGTTTAACTCTTGAGGTCCCAGGTTATTAGCTGCCCTAATATCATTACTGTGGGCCCTTGCACTCTACTGGTAGGTTCCCCTATGCTTTGCGTTCACCTTTTCTGGCTATAATTATCACTGTATAAGATAGTCCCAACCTATTGGAGATGTGTTCTAAAACCACATGTTCCCCAAAGAGATGAATTTAGAAGCATTCTTATGCTCTTGTTGAGCCTGCCTCTTCATGGCCTCAGGCTCTGGTCTCTGTTCTTCTGTGATGAGTGTCAGGATTATTGGGTTTCCTCCATGAAACTGGTTGGACGTCAAAGTCTTGGATTAGATTCTGGTTTTGAAACTTGGATGGTGACTGGAACTTGGTCTTAGCAGTGAAAACAGGTTTATTGTGAAGAGAAGTGCAAGATGATGTTTTGTAGCGTGCAGGCCTAAATGCTGGGTCAGGTTGCATTGGTTGAAAATGGTTGAGCTGGTCAGGCAGGATTGATCAAAGATGTGTTTGTTGAAGCTGGTTAGGATAGATTGACTACAGTAGATTGAGCTGAGTTAGTAGTACCAGCCCTGAAGAGTAAGGCACAGCAGTCTTAGATGCAACCAGAGACTGGCCCTTGAGCAGCGGGTTGCGTTTGAGGTTTGCCCAGGGTTGGAAAGGGCAGAGGTACTAACTTGATCTTCCCAGGTGGTGGCAACTCATACTCAGGTGGAGATGGAGACTTTTTTTCAGCACTGCCATTTGGCTTCTGGGCTTTGACTTTCATTTTCTCAGGACTTTACTCTCATGTGGGATATCTAGCTACGGTTTGGGAATGGCTTGGGGTCTTTGGTGTTTCTTGAGTTTCCCAGGATCCAAGAGGAAGAGGTTTCAGTTTTCTTCTCACTTTTCTTCCCCAGTGGATGCAGTACCTACACAGACTTCTGTTTATACATGCCTGGGTAGCTTCAAGGCTTTTAAAAGGTCTTTTGGCTAAACACAGATTGAATTTTCTTCTGGTTCATCTTGGTAGCGGTTGGCTCTTCTCCCTTGACTATGTGTTTCCTGACTGCTTACTCTCTTCAGATTTCCTGGGGTTGCTTTCTCAGGCCCTTTTTGTCTTTTCCTGACCATAGCCCCTAGTTTTGCGTATTCTGCTGGATCCAGCTTTCTTATGTCTGCTGTCAGAATACTTGGCAACATCTGCAGGAGCCCTGTCACTGGCTGCTGCACTAGAAATAACTACTTCTGGCCCTAACAAGCACTCTGGGTTCCTTGGCTGGATTTTGGCTTTGGTTGCACCATTGATAGGCTTGGAAGTTTTGTGTTGGTTCTTCCTGACTTGCTCAGAGGGACCCTGTATGACACTTGACTTTTCCTGCATATGATTCACCATGATGTCTCTGGTATCTTGGCTTTCATTCTGGTGGGACCTTTGGATTGGTCAAGATCTTTTAAGGAAGTGAAGATCTGGGCAAGGTGAATATCATTTATCAGTGTAGTGATGTCTACAAAGTTGCTGCTAGACTCCATTGCCTTTTTAAGTGTCCCTTGGTCCTTAAGACTTAGGCTATTCTTTCCTAGATTGGCATTTTCAGAACCAGGCTGCTCCTCAGGGTCAAGAAGATATATATTGGCCAGAAGCTGTTGAATAGCAGGAATTTCTAAAGGTATTAGTAGAGGATCTTGGTTTTTTATTGGGATCTGATAGGCATCTAGAGGCTTTGACAGTTTATTTTTAATCTCATCTAAATTCTTATTCTCTGATAGTTCCTGGCTTGGAACTGGAGGCAGTGCCCTGTGATTAGTAGTACTCTGGACTGGAGCTGCCACTGAAATGTCCCCATGCTCAGGGGGTGAGCTACTATTAAGTATTTGGATTTTTTTCTACTCCAGGACTTGGGAGATTCTGGTGTTTGTGGCAGACCAAATGCCTGGCTTGGAGGTTGCAGTTTGCGGGAAGTCCCCATCTCCAGTGACGTTTTCTTTAGAACAAAGCAATCAAGAAAGAAGTTAGTTTCTAGTAAGTGAGATGTTCCCCCTACACACCAGTGCAGCAATCAGGTACCTTCCAACAGTGGACAAGTATTTGTGACTAACTCTTCTTAAGAAGCATGGACAAGACCCTGTATTAGGAGATTGGCAGTGATTGTTCTAGTTCTAACTTGTTACTGTAGGGTGTCATTGTTCTTTAGTTTTTTTGTATTTCATAGGGTTGTTATAAGTCAAATAAAAAGAGAAAGTAATTTTAAAATACATAATGTTCTATAAAGCCTAGCCTTTTCATATACTGTCCTTTTAATTTTCTCCACTCTCCTGAGGAGGGAGACTTCACAGCATGCACTGGGACAGAGAATAGAGCTCTTCCTCATGAAGTCTATAAGCGAGGTCAGCTTCTAAGCTACTTGCTTTGGACAGGATCTCTGAACACATGATTGTAAATCCTGGCATAAAGTAAGGAGCATTAAAATGTCATTACCACAAGAAGAATTCTGAAGTGCCTTTCAAAGAGACTAAAGCAGCAAATTAGGGAAAGAAGTTAATGGCAGTGTGGTGGTAATGAGGAACTGATCAGCTAGGACATCAAAAACCATAGTATCCCTTGGTGTGCTTTTGAGGTTCTCTTATATGTAGCATAGATGGCCATTGTAGTGTCCCACTTTTTCACTTATTAGGTATTCTTATATTTGGTGTGAAAATGGAGAGCACAGAGCAAGCATATTGGTTGAATTGGAAATTAAATTCCACCTATCTATGCACTCACCACTTGTCAGCTTCAGATTTGACCCGTCTGAATGCCAAGTCTATTCCTCTCCTTCTTACTCTTCATACTCACTTTGAAAACTTGTTTCTGTGATGGGTTGAGCAGACACAGAGTAGTACATACCAGAGGTGGAACATAGTGGTAGAATATTGGTGGGTTGAAACTTCTTTAGCACCATCTCCATTTCTGGTTGAGGAGCAGAGGTGCTATATCCTGGGTGTGACACAGAGCCATAGGATTGTAGGAAGGGGGAAAATTGTCCAGATAGTAGAGGCCCCTTTGTACCTTGATTGTAGTAAGAGATGTAGTTTTCTTT
>NW_007004611.1:0-719 GCF_000164805.1 Carlito syrichta
CCTAGCACATATTCATAAAAATGTTCTCTGCACACATATAACCATTGTCAATTTACAGGAATAAATGGTTTAAATTATCATTAAAATATGTCCCTGCTTTATATTGAATCTTTTAGTGTTACATGGGATCACTTAAACTTAATACATAACCTTAATAAATGGCTTTTTATATTTTCAGAGTAAACAGACCCCCAAGCACTGAGATATTTAAGTAATTGTGTTGTAACTCTCAATGCATACAAAAGAAACTTCGAGAAAAACATGTGATATTTATTTTTAATGGTTGAACGGATTCTTGAAATAGGTATAGAGTTTTACCTAAAAACTGTTATTCAGGTCAATGGCTTATAAACTTAATTACACTTGAAATCACCTGGGCAGCTTTCACAAGTACTGATGCCTGGGACCCATCCCTAGAGATTCAGTTCTATCTGGTCTGAATTCCAGCCTGGACAACAGAAATTCCAGACATTTTCCAGCAGAGTCTAGGGTGCAGTCAAGACTGAGAGTTACTGATCTATTATATCAAGATGATTTTCTATCAGACTTTTTTTAATCAGGTCTTCTTTTTATCAGATTTTCACAATATGATCTTATTGTTCTTATTAACCCACTATGACATTAGCCCTCTTCACAATCAATCATAAGGCAATTAACTATAGAGTTACTAAACTGTTTCATTAATTAAATTGAAATTACTCCATGAACACTGCCGCTTT
>NW_007004612.1:0-696 GCF_000164805.1 Carlito syrichta
TGAGCTGACTAGCCATCTGGCTAGCAAGTTAATTCATCTAGTTAGAGCAAGTGGCTAGCCCACTGGTTAGCTAGGTTGATAACTAGTTATGTCAGTGAGTTAAGTTAGCTGACTAGCCAGCAGGCTAGCTAGGTGGATAGCTAGTTAAACCAACTGGCTAGCAGAATGGCTTTCTAGTTAAGTCAGCTAGATAAGACAGCTTGTTAGCCAGCTGACTAATTAGGTGCCTGGCAAGGTAACATGGCTCGTGATCAGACTGGTCTTGGAAGTGGCTAGCTAGACAGATAGGTGGCTATTAGCTTGCTATGCAGCTAGCTAGTTAAGTCAGCTAGGTCGTCAGCTAGCTAGTCAGCAAGATCAAGTCTGCTAGCCAGCTAAATAGCCAACTGGCTAGCTAGTTAAGTAACCTAGTTAATTTAACTGGCTATACAGCTGGTTAGCTAGGTAGCTAGCTAGTTATGTCAGTTGTACAGCCAGCTTGCCAGCTATTTAAGACAGTTTGTTAAGACGACTGGCTTGCCAGCTGGCTAGCTAGGTAGCAAACTAGTTAAGTCAGTTGGCTAGTCAGCTGGCTAGCTATTTAAGTCAGCTAGTTAATTCATCTGGCTTCCCAGTTGTCTAGCTAGGTTACTAGATAGTAAATTCAGCTGGCTAGCCACCAGGCTAGCTAATGTTGTCAGCTAGTTATGTCAGCTC
>NW_007004612.1:2118-2874 GCF_000164805.1 Carlito syrichta
AACCGCTAACTATTCTGCTGACTCGACAACCAAGTTAAGTCACCCAGCTAACTCATTAAAAAGCTAGTTAAGTCAGATAGTTAACTCGTGTACCAACTAGTTAAAAAAGGTAGCTAACTCGTTAACCAACTCATTAAGAAGGCTAGCTACCTCGTTAGCCAACTAGTTAACTCAACTAGCTAAGTCAGCTAGCTAACCAGCTAGCTAGCTAAGTCAGCTAGCTCACTAGTTAGCTAACTTTTTAAATCAGGTACTTAAGTCTGTTAACTAACTAGTTAGCTAATTAGTTATGTCAGCCAGTTATTCAGCTAGATAAATTGTTAGCTAACTATTTAATTCAGGTAGTTAAGTCAACTAGCTAGCTAGTTAAGTCGACCAGTTAAGTCAACTACCTAAATATTTAAGTCACTTACCTAATTCAGATAGTTAAGTTAGCTTTCTAATTAAGTCAGCTGGTTAAGACTGCTAGCTAGCTACTTTGCTAATGGGTTTAGTCAGCAGGTTGATTCAGGTAGTTAGCTAGCTAACTAACTGTTTAAGTCAGCTGGTTGAGTCAGCTAGCTAGCTAGTTAGCAAACAGTTTGAGTCAGCTGTTTGAGTAGGCTAGCTAACTAGTCAGTTAACGAGTTAAGTCAGCTGGATGAGTCAGCTAGCTAGCTAGTTAGCTAACGAGATAAGTAAGTTGCTTGGTCCTCCTAGGAAGCTTGCTAGCTGAGTAATTCGGATGACTAAGTCAGCTAGATAGCATGTTACAAA
>NW_007004612.1:3989-4749 GCF_000164805.1 Carlito syrichta
CAGGCTACGTTGGTAGTTAGCTAGTTGACTCAGCTGTCTATCCAGCTGGCTAGCTAGGTTGCTAGGCAGTTAGGTCAGCCTGCTAGCCAACAGGCTAGCTTCTTAAGTCACCTAGTTATTCAGCTGGCTAGCCAGCTGCCTATCTGGGTAGGTAACTACTTAAGTCAGCTGACTAGCCAGCTGGCTAGCTAATTAAGTCACCTAGTTAAGTCAGCTCGCTAGCCAGTTTGTTAACTAGGTAACTAGATAAATAATTCAGCAGGAAAGCCAGTAGTATACGTTGGTAGCTAGCTAGTTAAGTCAGCTGGCTGTCCACCTGGCTATCTACAGATGTAAGCTAGTTAAGTCAGCTGACTATCCAGCTGGCTAACTAGTTACATCAGCTAATTGAGTCAGCTGGCTAGCCACCTGGCTAGCTGGATAAGTGAGCTAGTCAATTCAATTGGCAAGACAACTGGATGGTAGGTAGCTACATAGTTAATTCACCTGGGTAGCCAGCTGGCTAGTTGGTTAAGTCAGTTAGTTAAGTCAGCTGGCTAGCCACATGTCTAGGTAGGTAGCTAGCTAATTAAGTCAGCTGACTAACCGGATGGCTAGCCAGCTAAGGAAACGAGCTAAGTGAGCTGCCTAGCTGGCTGGTTAGCTAGGTGGCTACCTAGTTAAGCCAGCTAGCTACCCAGATGTCTATCTAATTAAGTCAGCTAGTTAAGTCAGCTGGTTAGCCAGCTGACTAGTAAGAAGTCTGGCATGTTAAAGAGGG
>NW_007004613.1:0-670 GCF_000164805.1 Carlito syrichta
TGGAATGGAATGTAGTGGAAGGGAATGGAATGGACAGAAATGGAATGGGTAGGAAAGCAATGGAGCAGAAAGGAATTCAAAGGAATGGAGAGGAATGGCATGGAATGGAAAGGCTGGGAATGGAATGGAATGGATATGAATAAAAAAGAAGAGTAATGGAATGGAGAGCAATAGAATGGAGAGGAATAAAATGGAGAGGAATGGAGTAGAAATAAATAAATTGGAATGGAAAGGAGAAGAAAAGAATGGAAATGAAAGTAGTAGAATGGAATGGAATGGAAAGGAATGGAATGGAGAGTAAAGGAATAGAATGCTGAAAATGGAATGGAGAGGAAAGGAATGGAGTGGAATGGAATAGAATTGAATGGAAAGAAATTTAGAGAAATGAAATGGATAAGAATGGAATAGAGAAGGGGAATGGAGAGGAATGTAATGCAATGGAATTGATGGGAGAGTAATGGAGAGGAATGGAATAGAATGGAGTGCCATTGAATGAAGAGGAATCGAATGGTGGAAATGGGATGGAAAGGGGGAATGGAATCGATTGGAATGGAATGGTATCTGGAGAAATGGAATGTAATGCTGAAGAATGTAATGGAATGTAGTAGAATGGAATGCATCAAAATGGAGAGGAAAGGAATGGAGAGGAATGGAATAGAGTGTAATGAAA
>NW_007004614.1:0-516 GCF_000164805.1 Carlito syrichta
AACGGAATGAATGGAATGGAGAGAAATGTAATGGTAAAGAGTGGAGTGAAATGATATGGAATGGAATGAAATGGATTGGAATCTAATGGAGAGGAACCGAATGGAGTGGAATGGAATGGAGTGGAATGGAATTGAGAGTTATGAAATGGAATCTAGAGTAATGGAATGGAATGAAGATGAATGGATTGGAATGGAATGGAGGGGAATGGAATGGAGTGGAGTATAACCAAAAGGAATGGAATGGAATGGATTGGACGGAATGGAGAGGAATGGAATGAAATGGAATGGAATGGAATGGGTATGGATGGAATGTAACGGAATGGAATTGAGTGGAATGGAATGGAATGGAAAGGAATGGAGTGGAGGAGAGTGGAGCAGAATGGAAAGGAAAACAATATAATAGAATGGAGAGGATTGGAATTGAAACGAATAGAATAGAATGGAGATGAATGGAATGAATGGAGTGGATTGGAGTGGAAAGGAATTTAATGGAGAGTTATGGAAGGGAATGCAAAG
>NW_007004615.1:0-4312 GCF_000164805.1 Carlito syrichta
GGAAGTGCTTGCGCTTTTGTGCACACCCCACTGCCGCCTGGCCCCACAAAGTCCCTGCAGTAGCAACCAAGGAACACTCTTATTTTCACAGCCTTTCAGTCCTGGACCACCTACTTGCCTACAACCTGTGGGACAGAGGACAACCTCCTCATTCGTGCCACAGACCACAGCACAAATCTCACCTTGCTTCTACCTTGTGGCCCAGCCAACCCCCTTTTCTCCCCTCATAGAATCCCGTGTGCTCTTCCACTTCGATTCACACTGCTCTCTCCCTGCCTAGCCATGCAGAGCCAGGCCACTGGCGACATCCCTGTGATGCCTTTCACAGAGCCCCCTCTATCAGTGGGCTAATAGGTGGGCCTACATTCATGCCCCAGGTGGCGAAGCTTCCCAGAGGATGACAGCGTATAGGACCAGACCAGGCTTAATTTTGACATCCTTCACGAAACCCAGCCTTCCTGTCCCCTCTTTCTCCAGCTTTGCATAACAGCATTGGGAAACTGAATCTCATCTCATCTCTCTAGCGCTTTCACAATTTCATTTTCTCTCTGTGTGTATTTCCTTTATGTCTCCTTTTCTTGTGTGTGTGTGTCTCTCTCATTCTGCCTGCGTCCTTCCCTCTGTGTGTATCTCTGTCCCTGTCCCTCCCTTTCTATCTTGTCTTCCTCTCTCTCTTTGTCTCTGTCCCTCTGTGTGTATCTCTTTGTCTCTCTCTCTCTGTCTCTGTTCCAGAAATGCGCTAGGCTTCCAACAGGCAACTGGGACATTACCTCTGGAAGGAGCAAGTGGCTTCCTAGATCTCTGACCAGAGGGGAATCCAGTGAGCCTCTCTTGGTGTCATCCCAGATCTCAAAAGAAGTCGCCAGACAGTTGGAAAGGATCACAGCGCATTCCAAGCAGAATGGCCATGGGTGCAAGGCACACTGAAGCCCTCCGCGGAACTGAGCGCTGTCCTTCTACCTGAGGCAGAAGCATCACTTTTCCATTCTGCATCTCAAATTAAAGACTGTACGTGTCTTCCTCTACTGAGAAGCAGCTCCTGTTTCTTTCCCACCGCCTCACCCCACACCCCTATGCACCCTCTCCATGGCATCAGCCTTCCCCACTGCTTGCTGCTCACTGAAAGGGGCAGTTGGGAAGTCGCTATCCCTCAGCACCATTCCAGAGCTCTGAGCCAGAGAGACTCCAGCCTGAAGTGACATCAACTTCACAGACAAGCAAATGGGACCAAAAGTAGAATCTTCTTCATTGGACCTGTTTCTGATGGGATGTGAAGGCACTGGGACCACTGTAACTCAGAATGCCTGCCTCAAAGAAACAAACCGCAGGTCCCTTTGGGTACGTAAGTGAGGGGTCTTGGGGTAGTGGACACCTACAAGATGGGATCTGAAGTTTCTGTAACAAGTTGGAAACAGAGTAAGGACCCAAATTCCACACTTGTGTCCTCTTTACAACACATCATAGCCTTTTTAGAGGTGGCCCCAGAACCTTTCTACTCTTCAATTTGCGGCATGCAGACTTGGAAAAGTATTTCTGGTCTCTTCCCCAAGGATGGGAGCTGGTCGCTGTGGTGATGGGGGGTAGTAATTGTAGGGGGCTGTATCACAGGTGCTTCAGGGAGCCCTGGAGGAGGTCTCTTCCTCTACTTCCCTACCCAGTTTACCTCAATAGGGCGAAAAGTGAGCAAAGGACACTGTGTAGAAGGCTGTTAGAACATCAGTGGAGGAGTGTAAGGCTTGGCGATGGGGAGTTTAGAAAGAAAAAAGCAGAGAGGCCAGATTTTTGGGGAAGGGCCCATTTCACCCCTCCGAAAGACACTGAGGCTGGTTGGCACTTTGCAGCTGCCTACCGTTCGCCCACTCTGGTTTTCAGCCTTTCCTCCTCCAGCCAGCCCTCCTGCCAATAACTCACTCACCCACCTCCACAGCCTCTCTGCCCCAATCCTGTCATCTCACCCGCTCGTTTCTGTTTTCTCTCTGGTCATTGAGGGCTACCACCCTCAAAAGTAAAACGGGAAAGGCACAGAATGTTAGAGACCCTCAGCAAACCTCCCGTGCTCCCCCCTCTGGAACCGGGTCTTTCAGCGTCCCAGTACGCCAGACAGCCACGCCCAGGGGGTTTGCTCCGCCCAGAAAGAGGGCGGCAGCGACGAGGGCACGGTTCTCCTGGAAGCCCTGATTCCGCCTACCTGAAGCATATTAGACCCCAGGCGTTCCAAAATCTTCGCTCTCCTTTCCGGAAAACCCATGGACCCAAGTGTGGCAGCGTGCACCCGTTGATAGCTCAGCTGGTAGAGCGGAGGACTGTAGTCCAGACAGGCTTGCGTCGAGATCCTTAGGTCGCTGGTTCGATTCTGACTCGAAGGAGGTGCCGCATGCGTTCCGCAAACACCTCCGCCTAGACAAAGGATCCGCGCCCGCCCAGCAGCACCCCTCTTCTCACAGGAAACACCTAGCACAGCTCTCCTTCGTGATCACTTAACAGCCTACTGCCTGGGATGCGGACAGGGAATTCGCGCGGGAACCTGCTCCATCTTGCCTCAGTCCAGGCCACACTCTAGGGTCCCCCTTGCTTCTGCCCTGTGGCCCAGCAAACGCCCTTTTTCCCACCCACAGCATCCCTCCTGCTTTTTCTTTTTCATCGCACACCCCGCCAATACTCACACAGTGTGGCACTCCGCCAAGCCATGCTGAGCCCCACCACTGGCCCTGGAGACACCCCTGGACTCCCTTTCAGAGCCCTCTCTGTCCGTGAAGCAAAGAGGTGGGCCCACGTTCTGCCCCAGGTGGTTACGGTCCTCAGAGGATGTCAAGCTTATAGTACCGGACATGGGTCAGGGACAATCCTGGCATCCTTCCTGGAAACTCACTCTCCCTGACCTCTCGTTCTCCAGCTCCTGATCACTTCCTCGGGATCTGAATCTCATCCCGTCTCTGTCTCTTGATCTCTTTCACAATATCTTTGACTCTGTGTGCTTTCTTCCTGCCCTCTTTTCATCCCTCCATCCCTCTTTCCCTGTCTCCCACCCTCTCTTCCTCTCACTCTCTTGCTCTCCTTGACTCTCCATCTCTGTGTGTTTGTCTCTGTGTGTGTGTGTGTCTTCCTGTCCCTGTTCCTGCTTCACTGTATGTCTCACTCTCTTTGTGTTCCTGCCTCTCGCCTTGTATATCGCTCTGTCCTTACCTCCGCCCTAACCCTGCCTCACTGTCTGTCCCTGTTGCTCTCTTTCTCGCTCTCTCTCTGTGTATTTTTCTGTCCCTGTCCCTCCTGCAGCCCCTCTCTCTCTTTCGCGATTCTTGTCCCTCTCTCTCTATTTTTCTCTCCCCCTTCTCCTTCTCATATTCTCCTTAATTCATAATACACAGACAACACAGACATATACAGACAGAAAATGCCTATCCCTGATGGTTTATCACCATGAGAATTTCCTACTTAAAATTCCATTGGCATAATCAGATTGTCCATCAGGTTGAGGATAGGAGTGTGCCGCTACCCTTGTTTCAGATCTCCCAAGTCTCACTTTCCTGGGACTTTACAACATTTCATGAGGCTAGAAAAGGGTTCTGCCTCAATGGAAGAGAAAGGATACCCAGCACTCCATCAAAAATTTACAAACCCACGTGCACCACCAAGTGCCTGGCTACTTGGGAGCATGAGGTGAGAGAAAGAGAATGCGAAAGCCCAGACATGAAAGGAATGCTGTGACCTGGAAGAGTTGGGACTGTCGGAATCCTTATCAGGCAGTAGAGGGGAAGCATAGGCAGCTCTCAACCAGAGAGTCCCCGGCCTGGAAAGACATCGAGTGCAGAGACAAGCAAAGAGACCAAAAGTTGAATCTTTGGCCTTTATTGTATCTGTCTCTTATGGGATGTGGAGGCACCGGGTCCTTTGGAATCCAGGTGGGTGCTTGATATTGGTACATATAGAGTATTGCAAATCAGAGTCTCACTCTCACCCAGGCTGCAGTGCAGTGGCACCCTCACGGACACCTCAGCTTCAACAAACTGGGCTCAGACCATCCTTCAGCTTCAGTCTTCTGAGTAGTGGAACTACAGGTACATGTCACCATACCTGGTTAATTTTTTGATTTCTTGTAGAGACAGGGTCTCATCATGTTGCCCAGGCTGGTCTCGAACCTGTGGGCTCAGGCAATCCTATCGCCTCCGCCTCCCAAAGTACTGGGATTACTGGCATGAGCCACCTCGCCCAGCCTAGTATTGCAATTTTAGTACAGTTTTTTTTCTTAAAATGGGTATACTTTTCTGGCACTCTCCGTATATGTTGGACACCACTGTTAATATGCATTATCTAC
>NW_007004616.1:0-510 GCF_000164805.1 Carlito syrichta
AGATACCACATGGATCACTCAATGGAGGAGAGCTGGGTACAGAGAGACCGTCCTTTAGAGGGTTTCATGCAGAGAAAGCACCCGAGATACACAATGAAGTAGAGCTGTGTCCGGAGAGAACACATGAATTACCCAATGGAAGAGCACTACATTTGGAGAGAGTTCTCAACTAACCCAAGGAAGGAGAGCTGTATGCAGAGAGAGTACTTGAGTCACCCAATGGAGGAGAGCTGTGTGTAGAGACAGCACTCGAGTCACCCAATGGAGGAGCACTACATTTAGAGAGAGCTATATGTAGAGAGAGCACTTGAGTCACCCAATGAGTAGTGCTGCGTGCAGAGAAAGCCTGTGAGTCACCCAATGGAGAAGCACTACATTTAGAGAGAGCACTTGGGCCAGGCTTGGTGGCTCAGCCTGTAATCCCATGCTTTGGGAGGCCTAAGTGAGTGGATTACCTGAGCCTGCAGGTTCGAGACCCACCTGGGCAACTTGGTGAGACCTCATCTCTAC
>NW_007004617.1:0-504 GCF_000164805.1 Carlito syrichta
CAAGGTTGATCATGGTTTGCACTTGGATGGGAGAAATGAAAGTTGTCTCAGGCATTCTTGCACATTTTTACAGGGATTTTGTTTTTGCTTAATGACAAATACATTTTATTGCAAATTCAATGTCCTTATTTCATTTAAAAAAGCAAAATGCTATAGAAAAACAATTTCCTCTGGGTTTTACATCTCAGATATAACCACTGTAAATATATTGAGGTATACAGAACAAAATCTTTTTCCTTTTACATAACAGATAAGGGTCAACAAGATTCTACTTTGTAATCTGTTGTATTCATTTCACAGGTAATTTTCAATATTTTCTGTGAAAATAAGAACTCATTTATAACATCAGTAAATGACTGAATCATCAAAAGTTTTTACGATTCACACTCTAGTGGTATAAAAGTACATAGTAAGCTAGAGGTCTCTTATCATTTTAATAATAAATTATTTTCCTAAATATTACAAAAGTAAAGAAAAACATTGTATATCCCTCATTTTAGAAAA
>NW_007004618.1:0-864 GCF_000164805.1 Carlito syrichta
ACATGCACACGTCTCTGTGGGAGCCACCACTCCATGTGCTACATGCCACCCGTGTTTTCATGCCCCTTTGTGTCAGGCCCTGGGTGCAGGATGCACTCCAAACAGGGAAACAGGCACGGAATGGCAAAGAAGCCTACCTGGACCTGCCGGGCTGGTCAGCAGGAGATGCAGGTCTTGGGACTCAAGTCCTCTCTGCCTCTGGCTTATGGGGACACTGTCCCGGGGGTCTAGTGAAGAAGAGTCTGGGCACACCTGGGGGACGGGTGTGTCCCTGGGGTCTTGAGGGGAACTGAACATCCCCTCACAGCGTCTCCAGACTGGTCGTGTCCGTTTGTAGGCGAGCTCCGCGTGAGCTCTCGAGCCTCTAGCTCACAATGGCCCAGTGGCGGAGGAGCCAGCCGCTCGGGCTGAGTGCTGCTGTCTGCTGGATCCCAGGGCACGATCGCCTCCTGTGGGTGGGTGGGAGTGAGCACGCAGAGGAGGAGCGGCTAAACCCCAGAGCAGTTGCAGACGTCAGGGAGAAGCTGCAGCCGAAGCACAAAACTCGTGACACTTGACAGGTTTCTGAAAGAGGAAACACCGTATGCAAGACTGTAGGCTTCTGTGTGTTTGTCTGAATGTCAGTTCACTGATAGCACGTTTTTTATCCGTTCATTCAACTCCTAGTGAGCTCTGTGTGTGTGCATGTGTGTACGTGTGTGTACATATCCATGTGTGCCTCAGTTTGGGCTGCTGTATGAAAGAGCCTTGGCTGGGTCGTCTGAACAGCAGAAATATATTTCTCCCAGGTCTGGAGGCTGATGCCCAGGATCAGGGTGCCAGCAGGTTGGGTCCTCAGGGGACCCCTTCTGGGTTTCAGATGGC
>NW_007004619.1:0-689 GCF_000164805.1 Carlito syrichta
GTAGAGAACTCCAATGATCCAACTATGGATTTTATCCACAATTGCAGAAACTTGATGACAAAGGAAGAAAGAACCCAGAATTCCATGCATAACCAACCTTTGTATAAGAGTTGAGAAGAAATCACATTTTTCGCTTATTTGTTTAACTTTTCAAATACTAGCAAGGAAGCTCAGAACAAGCCAGGCTTGTGCTTTCAGTGCCAGTTTATTAGAACTCAGTCCTTCCTTCTGGTCATTGTTCTCTGTAGCTCTTGACGCTGTCCTCTGGGTCGCCTTTTCTTTCCATAAAATGTAGCTCACATTTTCAAATGAGAAGCTTACATTTCTGCATGATCTTAACAAAGGGGTTTATATCACATTCTTGGTTTTATCTTTACCATGTTTTCCTGAGATCACTCTCGATTATAACTTTGTCTTAGAAGCCAGTATTTAATTAAAGAATTGTCATCCATCTGGAGAGGATGGAATGAGAAGGAGTTTTATTTTTCAATTCAGCAAGCCCTGTTCCTTCATATTTAACTCATTTTCTTCTGTCTGTCCTTGTCAGCAGAGATATGTCAATAATCACACATACATAACAAAACATGCATTTTATAATTATTTGGATATGTTAAAATTAAATTTAAGCATGTAAAATATTTACAAATTCACCTCACTATATTATGAAATATTGAAAGATGATAACAAGG
>NW_007004620.1:0-488 GCF_000164805.1 Carlito syrichta
ACACAGGTCCTGTGAGCAGAGCCGGGCAGCCAACTTCCCTGCAACATGCACTTGTCATGGCAGCCTGGTGTCCTCAGGAAAGCACCCAGGCTGGAGGGACAGGGGCTGGGAACCCACTCCCATGGGAGGGCTGACATGCCACCAGCCTCCACACAGTGTTCTCCCCATGCAGCCTCCTACTGTGGCCCAGGGTCTGACTATGGCTGTAACTGCTCCTTATTTCAAATCCCTCTGAACTAATTGCAGGGCCCCCGACCTCACCTTGGAACCTGGACTACTCAGGGCTCTAGCCAGGAGGCACAGTCCGTGTGCCTGGGTCCACATCTTCTGCCAGACAAGACTGTACCTTCCTGGCCTACTCCAGCCCTCACCTCCTGTCCAGCCCTCCCACCTCATCCCACTCCATCTGCGCTTACTCCCACCTCTCCCCTCCCCTCCTGTCCAGCTCCCCCACCTCACCCCTCCTCTCCTGTCCAGCCCCCATTTCT
>NW_007004621.1:0-485 GCF_000164805.1 Carlito syrichta
AATCCACTCACCTCAGCCTCCCAAAGGCGCCGGATTACAGGCTGAGCCACCAAGCCTGGCCATGTTGAAATTTAATTTAATTATCTCATCTCAGCCTCCCAAGTTTCTGAGACTACAGGCTTGTGCACCACACCCAGCCCACCTCTTAATACTGTTACAATGGTAATTAAATTATTGCTGTGTCATAAGATAGTAAGGAAACACAAGAGACAGAGTGAGAAAGGGGACAGTCTAAACATTTTTTCCCCCCGAATACAATGAAGCCAAATATTTGTTGCCTTATAAAAAACAGGGAGTTGAATAGAGCAGGTCATGTCTCTTACTGTCCTGAAAAAGGGTCATTTTAGAAACCCGGAAACAGCAGGACTATAAAGATGCTGAAGCCTCCACCCCCCTTCCCAGGACATGAGCCAAAGGACCCACTTGACTCACTCCCAGTCTCAGCTCTTGTGCCCTCCACAACCGGGGGGGGGGGGGGGGGGGGG
>NW_007004622.1:0-493 GCF_000164805.1 Carlito syrichta
TCTAGGTAGCTAGCTAGTTTAGTCAGCTAGTTAATTCAGCTGGCTAGCTAGTTAAGTCAGGTAGTTTAGTCACCTGGTTAGCCAGCTGGATAGCTATTTAACTCACCTAGTTAAGTCAGTTTGAGAGTCAACTGGATAGCTAGGTAGCTAGGTGTCTAGCTAGTTAAGCAGACTGGCTAGCCGGATGTCTATCTAGATAAGTCAGCTAGTTAAGTCAGTTAGATAGCCGGCTGGCTTGCTAGGTTGCTGGCAATATAAGCTGGCTGATTAGCAGGCTGGTCAGGTAGGTGACCTAGCTCTTTAATCAACAAGTTAAGTCAGCTGGCGAACCAGTTGGCTAGATAGTTAAGTCACCTCATTAAGTCATTAGGCTAGCCAGCTTGCTAACTAGTTAAAAAGCTAGTTAAATCAGATGGCTAGACAGCTGGCTAGCTTGTTATTTCAGCTAGTTAATTCAGCTGCCTTGCTAGGTAGCTAGCTAGTTAAGTAAGAT
>NW_007004623.1:0-7596 GCF_000164805.1 Carlito syrichta
CACTAAATCAACGCAGAAATTAAAAGATTCCTAGAAACAAATGAAAATGAAGAAACATCTTACCAAAACCTCTGGAATGCCATGAAAACAGTTCTAAGAGGGGAATTTATAACACTAAGAGCACACATCAAGAAAATGGAAAGATCACAACTTTAGAGCCTAACATATCACTTAAAGGAGATATTATGAGAAGACCATCAACGTCCTGTATTTAGCAGAAGAATTCAAATCACTAAAATAAGAGCCCAAATACAGGACACAGAAGAAAATCGTTAAAAAAAATCAACAAAACAAAAAGCTGCTTCTTTGACAGAATTAATAAGATTGAGAGACTCCTAGCCAGAATGACCAGGAAAAAGAGAGACAAACTCAAATAAACACAATTAGAAATACAAAAGATCAAATTACAACAGACTCCAAAGAAATGCAAAAGATTATCAGAGATTACTATGTACACCTATACGGAAACAAACTTGATAACCTAAATGAAATGGAAGAGTTTCTGATATCACACAATCACCCCAGGTTGAAACAAGAAGACATTGAAACACTAAATAGACCAATAACAACACAGAAGATTGACTCTGTCATAAGAAAACTACCCACACACACAAAAAAAACAATCATCCACCCAATGGCTCTCCAGCAGAATTCGACAAAACGGACAAAAAGGAGGTGATACCAATCTTGTTGAAATTATTCTGGGTGAATTGAGAAACATAAAATTTCTCCCAAATCATTTTTACGAAGCTAACATCACACTGATACCAAAACCAAGTAAAGATCCAACAAAAAAAGAGAACTACAGATCAATATCCCTTATGAACATAGATGCAAACATCCCCAACAAGATTCTAGCAAATCAGATCCAAAAACATCTTAAAAATCATCCATCATGATCGAGCAGGCTTTATCCCCAGGATGCAGGGCTGGTTCAACATTCACAAGACCATAAACAAAAATTAAATGCATCACCAGATGTAAACAAAGAACCACATGATTACATCATTAGATGCAGAAAAAGATTTTGATAAAATCTAGCATTGCTTCTTGATTAAAAAAAAAACCCCTAAAACACCAAAGTATAGATTGAACATACCTCAAAATAGTAAGTGCCATCTACAATAAGCCCACGGCTAACATTCTGCTAAGTGGACAGAAACTGGAAACATTTCTCCTGAAAAGTAGAACAAGACAAAGTTTCCCACTCTCGCCCCTCTTGTTCAACATTGTGTTGGAAGTCCTAACTAGGGCAATTAGACAAGAGAAGGAAATCAGGGGTATCCAAATAGGAAAAGAGGAAGTCAAGTTATTCCTCTTAGCTGACAATATGATCCTATACCTCTAAAATCCAAAAGAATCAGTCAAAGACTTGCTTGCACTGATAAAGGATTTTGACAAAGTCTCAAGGTACAAAATAAATGTGCAAGAGACAGTTGCATTCTTATACACCAACAACAAGCAGGTAGAGAACCAAATAAAAAGCACAATCCCATTCACAATAGCCACACAAAAAATGAAATACCTCAGCATCTTCCTAACAAGAGAAGTGAAAGAACTTTGCAATGAGAACTACAAAACACTGCTCAAAGAAATCCAAGAAGACACAAACAAATGGAAAAATATTCCATGCTTATGGATAGGAAGAATCAACATTGTTAAGATGTCCATCCTACCAAAGGCAATCTACAGATTCAACGCAATACCCATTATATTGCCAACATCATTCTTCTCTGACCTGGAAATGACAATACAGTAATTCATATGGAAACATAAATGACCACGAATAGCAAAAACAATATTTAGCAAAAGAAACAAAGAAAGAGGTATCACACTTCCGGACTTGAAACTTTACTATAAGGCTACAGTAATCAAAACAGCCTGGTATTGGTACAAGAACAGGCTTATAGACCAATGGAACAGAATTGAGGTCTGGAAGCAAAGTCTCAATTTCTCAATCAACTCATCTTTGATAAAGCCAACAACAACAACCACTAAGGAGAGGACAACCTATTCAGTAAATGGTGCTGGGGAAACTGGCTGATCACATGAAACACATGAAACAAAACCCTTACCTATCACCATACACAAAAATTAACTCTAAATGGATCAAAGACCTAAATGTAAAACCTCAAACTATAAGAATCTTAGAAAGTGATTGGCAGTAGTGGGAAACTGTCAGGGGAGGGAGGTTGGGATTGGCAGTTGAGAGAAACTACTAGGGGAGGGAGGGGCATACCTCATCAGCAAGGGTACCTACATGATCAATGTACCACACATCTTTATAATAAAAATTTTTTCAAAAATCTTAGAAAATGTGGGAGACACCCTTATGGAAATTAGAACTGGCAACCAATTCCTGATGAAAACCATAAGTGTTCATACCATAAGAAATAAAATAGACAATTGGGACCTCATAAAACTGGTGAACTTCTTTCTGCAAAGCAAAAGAAACCATCAAAGAGGAGGGAGACAGCCCACAGAATGGGAAAAACATATTTGTCAACTATATGTCTGACAAAGGCCTAACATCTAGGATCTACAAGGAACTCAAACACGCAAAAAAGAAAAAAAACAAACAGCCTCATTAAAAAGTGGGCAAAGGGGACTTCTGACAAGATGGTGATGGGACAGTTTGGTCTGTGAGACTCTCCGCAAAAGAGAACACACATAAAGACTCTACCTGTCCCCTGGGGGGCTGCAGCTCCCATTGTTGGAAGCCTGTTCAAACAGTGCTTGGCCACCACCTCAACACCTCAGTCATCTCAGCCATGGCAGCAGCTACTGATGCTGCCACTGCTGCCATTACCCCACCCATGTCTGAGGCAACCCATGGTTCTGGACCATGAAGCCCCCCCAAGCACACTCTACTGAAACTGCCACTGCCACTGCCACACCCTACCCCTTGCCCAGAGTCAGGCTCATGGAGCTCCTTTCATGTACCGTGAAGTGGTGGCTACCACCACCGCTACTGTTGCCTGCTCCCGCCCATCCTGGGCGGCATCCAACTTCCACCCAGCCCAACTTGCATTGCCTGGCAGTCTCCAGCTGCAGCAGAGAAAGTTTAACTGGAGCAGTGAAACTAGCACCACTGGCTCAAGATCCAAGCCAACAACATCAAAATGGGAAGGACAGAAGCTCCTTCCCCTTGCTCAATAGACACAGGTCAGATGTGAATGGCAGATTTGGCAGGCAGCCCAGATCTGAACCACCCTCCACAGCAGGCCAGGGGCAAGTGACCCTAACTGTGAACAAATCTACCAGTCTGCAAAGACAGCTAGAAATCAGAGCTGAAAGGACATTGGACTTAAAGGAAAAGTCTTAAAGTATGCTTGGTTCCCCGATTTAATTTTTTAAAGTTTTTATTTTTTATTCTTTGTCTGTTTGTCTTCCCCATCTTGTTTTCTCTCTCTTCTTACTCTTATCAATAATGTTTACATACTTGCTTTGGTTCTGTTAGTTTACTGTCTTTATTCTATTCTATTCTTTTTTTTTCTCTTTAGATTCCATCTTTGTATAGAGGAAAAGCACACCAATAAGGAGGTTGGTTAGCTTGTATGTTGGCATGATTGTATGTTTTAGTTCTTTTGTATGGCTGTTGGTTAGTTTGTTGTTGTTATTATTGTTTTTATTTTTACTTGTTTCAGTCTTTGTGTCTCTTTTCGTTTGTTAGTATGTTTGTCTGTTTTCCCTCTTACTCCTCTCTCTCTCCACCTCTCTCTTCTCCCCACTCCCTGCTCCATTCTTTTCCCTTTTTTAACCTCATTTTGCTTTCAGAGAGTAAACCTATAACCCCACTGCATGGACAGATTGCAAAGCAGTGGGAAGTGGGTTCCAGATGATCCATAAACCTGTCGGCAGATACTGGGATCTGCAGATAGATTTTGAATCACAGCTCCCCCCAAGTTAAATCAGAAAACTGCAAAAAAGACCATCCCCAAACCACAGTCCAGCTCCAAAATTGAACAAGGCAAGAGGATATACATAAGGAAGAATAGGAGATTGCACAAACAGAAGTAAAAGCAACCCCTCCACCCCTGAACAACAGAATTAAAGAAGATGAGGGAGGGGAAGTAGGGAGGAAAAATCTGCACAAATGAAGAAAAACCAAAGGAAGAATATAGGTCTCACACAGACGCCTGGGAGATCAAACACTGAAAAAACAGACATCAGAATGCAAACAATGAAGAGCCCCCAGAATGACTGGTCACATGCAACAAACGCAGACATCAAGACATTAATAGAGAGAATTTAAAAAGTTGAGGAGAGACAAGAGGAAAACAGGAAGGAGCTGATAACAGATAATAACAGCAATAAAGAATACTGTGATAGAAATAAATAACAAAATAATAAGCATGGAAAGCAGAATTTGCCAAGCAGAAGAAAGAATCTCAGAGCTTGAAGATCAAAATACAGAACTAACCCAAACTGTCAAAAACATAGAAAAGAAGATTAAAGACAAAACAAAACCTTCAAGAGATGAATATTACTTCAAGAGTTTGAACCTAAGAGTAATTGGACTTCCTGAGACAGAAAGAGAGACAGAGACCACACTGGAACAAACATTCCATGAAATTTTTCAAGAAAACTCCCCTCATCTCATCAGTGATGCAAAAATTCAAACACAAGAGATTCAGAGAATCTCTGCAAGACAACAAATGAGATGATCAACTCCCAGACACATAATAATTTGCCTAAATCAAGCAAGTATAAAAGAAAAATCCCTAAAGGCAGCAAGAGGAAAAGGCCAGACTACCTACCAGGGAAGACCAATTAGAATAGCAGCAGATTTATCTACAGAAACCCTTCAGGCTAGGAGAGCTTGGAGCCCAATCATCAAAGTTCTCAAAGACAAACAATTTCAGCCAAGAAGAACCTACCCAGCCAAGCTAACCTTCATCAGTGAGAGAGAATTAAAATCTTTCCCAGACATCCAATCCCTAAGAACTTATGCAGCCTCCAGACCACCTCTACAAGAAATACTTAAGAAAATATTAAACACAGAAGAAAAGGAGAAAAGAATGACAATGTTCTTCACAAGATTACAGGGAAAAGAGGGAAAACACATATTAATCAACCCAAAAACCAAAGGAAAGACATCAAGTAAACAGGAACAACAACAACTCTATAAGAACCTCATAACAGGGAAAAACTGGCACATTTCAATAATTAGCCTGAATGTAAATGGACTAAATGCACCACTGAAAAGACACAGAATAGTAGACTGAATAAGAAACCATGACCCCATTATTTGCTGCATCCAGGAGACTCATCTCACTACAAGGGACACACACAGACTCAAAGTTAAAGGGTGGAAAACGAGTTTCCAGGCAACTGGATCACAAAAGAAGGTAGGAGTTGCAATCTTAATATCAGACAAAATAACCTTTAAGCTATCAAAAATTTAAAAAGTTACAAAAGGATACTGCATAATGATAAAAGTTTCAATCCATCAACAAGAAATATCCATCCTAAACATATATGCACCCAACACAGGAACACCTGCATTTATAAAGCAACTACTAAATAGACTGAAAAAGGATATCGACTCTAACACTGTTATAGTAGGGGACTTGAATACCCCACTGACAGCCCTAAATAGATCATCAAGGCAAAAAATCAACAAGGAGATCCAGAACCTAAACTTGACATTTGCCCAAATGGACTTAATCGATATCTACAGATTATTCCACCCAACAACCACAGAATATACATTCTACTCATCACCACATGGAACATACTCCAAGATTGATCACATTCTTGGCCATAGATCAAGCATAAACAAATAACACAAGGTTGAAATCTTGCCATGCACATTCTCAGACCACAGTGGAATAAAAATAAATATTAAAACCAACAACATTTTCCAAAACCCACAAACACATGGACACTAAGCAGCATGATGCTGAACAATGACTGGGTCAACACTGAAATCAAAGAAGAAATTGAAAGATTCCTAGAAACAAATGAAAACGAAGAAACATCTTACCAAAACCTCTGGGATGCCATGAAATCAGTTTTAAGAGTGGAATTTATCTCTCTAAGAGCACACATCAAGAAAATAGAAAGATCACAAGTGTAGAGCCTAACAAATCACCTAAGGGAGCAAGAAAGAGAACACCACCAAAACCCAAACTTTAGCAGAAGAATCCAAATCACTAAAATAAAAGCCCAAATAAGGGACATAAAGAACAAAAATATCATTGAAAACATCAACAAAACAAAAAGTTGGTTCTTTAAAAGAATTAACAAGATTGATGGGCCCCTAGCCAGAATGATCAAAAAAAAGAGAGAAAAGGCCCAAATAAACACAATCAGAAATACAAATGATCAAATCACAACTGACCCCAAAGAAATACAAAGATTATCAGAGATTACTATGTACACCTATATGGAAACAAACTTGAAAACCTAGATGAAATGGAGGAGTTTGTGACATCACACAATCTTCCCAGGTTAAAACAAGAAGACATTCAGACACTAAATAGGCCAATAACAATCTAGTAAATTGACTCTGTCATCTGAAAACTACCCACCAAAAAAAGCCCTGGACCAGATGACTTTCCAGCAGAATTCTACAAAGCATACAAGGAGGAGATGATATTAATGCTATTGAAAGTATTCCAGGAAATTGAGAAAGATGGAATTCTCCCCAAATCATTTTACAAAGCTAACATTACACTGATACCCAAACTGAGTAAAGATCCAACAAAGAAAGAGAACTACAGGCAATAACCCTTATGAACATAGATGCAAAAATCCTCAACAAGATTCTAGCAAATTGGATCCAAAAACACATCTCAAATATTATCTACCATGACCAGGTAGGCTTCATCCCCAGGATGCAAGGCTAGTTCAACATTCACAAGACCATAAATGTCATTAAATACATCAACAGATGTAAAAGCAAGAACCACATGATTATCTCATTAGATGCAAAAAAAACTTTTGATAAAATCCAGCATCCCTTCTTGATAAAAACCCTCAAACATCTAGGTATAGAAGGAACATACCTCAAAAAAGTAAGTACCATCTACAAAAACCCATAGCTAGCATATTGCTAAATATTAAGAATCTAGAATCATTTCCCCTGAAAACTGGAACAAGACAGGGCTGTCCACTCTCACCCCTCTTGTTCAATATTGTGCTGGAAGTCCTAGCTCAGGCAATAAGACAAGAGAAGGAAATCAGGGGTATCCAAATAAGAAAAGGGGAAGTCCAGTTATTCCTCTTTGCTGATAATATGATCTTATACTTTGAAAATTTAAGAGAATCTGTCAAAATCCTGCTTGCACTGATAAAGGACTCTGGGAAGGTCTCAGGGTACAAAATAAATATGCAAAAGACAGTTGCATTCCTCTATAACAACAACAAGCAGGCAGAGAACCAAATAAAAACACAAACCATTCACAATAGCCACCAAAAAAATGAAATACCTCAGCATCTTCTTAACCAGAGAAGTGAAAGACCTTTACAATGAAAATTACAAAACTCTGCTTAAAGAAATCCAAGAAAACACAAACAAATGGAAAAATCTTCCATGCTCATGGATAGGAAGAATCAACATTGTTAAGATGTCCATCCTACCAAAGGCAA
>NW_007004623.1:7682-10572 GCF_000164805.1 Carlito syrichta
CCAACTCATCTTTGACAAAGCCTCCAACAACAACCACTGGGGAGAGGAAAACCTATTCAGTAAATGATGCTGGGAAAACTGGCTGACCACATGCAGAAGATTGAAACAGGTCCCCTACCTATTACCATACACAAAAACTAACTCTAAATGGATCAAAGACCTAAACATAAAACAGTAAACTATAAGAATCTTCGAAAAGGCAGGAGACACCCTTATGAAAATTGAAACTGGGAACTAATTCCTATTCAGAACCCTAAAGGCCAATACCTTAAGAAATAAAATAGACAAGTGGAATCTCATCAAATTAACGAGCTTCTGCAAAGTGAAAGAAACCATCAAGAGAGCAGGGAGACAGCCCACAGAATGGGAACATATATTTGCCAACTGTTTATCCAACAAAGGCCTAACATCTAGGATCTACAAGAAACTCAAATGCGCCATAAGGAAAAAAAACAAGCAGCCCCTCTAAAAAGTGGGCAAAAGACATGAATAGACACTTCTCAAAAGAAGATATATGGGCAGCCAACAGACACATGAAAAAGTGCTCAATCTCACTAATCATCAGAGAAATGCAACTCAAAACCATATTGAGATACCACCTAACCCCAGTAATAATGGCCATCATTAATAAAACTAAAAACAACAGATGCTGGTGAGGATGCGGGGGGGGGGGAAGAATGCTACTACACTGCTGGTGGGAATGCAAACTAGTGCAACCTCTTTGGAAGACAGTGTGGCAATTTCTGAAAGAACTAGAAATTGATCTTCCATATGACCCAGCAATTCCCCTATTGGGAATATATCCAGAGGAACACAAATCATTCAGCAAAAAAGATACCTGCACATGTATGTTTGTTGCAGCTCTATTCACAATCGCAAAAACATGGAACCAACCTTGTTGCCCACTGAAGTTGGAATAGATAAAGAAAATGTGGTACATATACACAATGGAATATTATGCAGTCAGAAAGAAGGACAAACATATGGACTTTGCAGTAAATTGGATGAATTTAGAGTCTATATACTCAATGATCTATCACAGAAACAAACAACACAGTGCAATATGTTCTCACTCATAAGCAGACCTTGAACAATTATCAAATACACTGAGAAAGGGATTGGCAGTAGTGGGAAACTGTCAGGGAGGGGTGGTGGGATTGACAGTTGAGGGAAACTGCCAGAGGAGGGAGAGGCACACACCTCATCAACATGGGTACCTACATAATGAACATTTGTATACCTAACCCTGAATTGTACCCCACATCTTTAAAATAAAAAATAATTTTTGCATCTGTGTTCATGAAGAAAATTGTCTGAATTTTCTCTTTTCTTGTTAGGTCTTTGCCATTTGTATTTGAATTCTCTCTCTCTCTCTCTCTCTCTCTCTCTCTCTCTCTCTCTCTCTCTATCTCTATCTCTATCTCTCTCTCTCATTAATCTGACCAAGGGTCTCTCAATCTTATTTATCCTTTCAAATAACCAGCTTTTCATCTCATTGATCCTTTTATGATTTGTTTTGGTCTCTTTTTCATTTACCTGTGCTTTTATTTTGTTGATTTGTGTTGTTATACTGATTCTGGGATTGAACTGCTCTTGTCTTTCCAGCTCCCTGAGGTGTGATGTTAGACTGTTTACTTAGGACCCCTTTATTTTCTTGATATGTGTGTGCAATGGTATAAAATTCCCTCTCAGCATCATTTTCTTGGTATCCCAGGAGTTTTGGTATGCTGTGTCTTTATTTTCATTTATTTCTTGGAATCTTTTTATTGCTGCCTTGATTTCTGTATTAACCCAAAAGTCATCCAGAGCATGCTGTTTAATTTCCATGTATTTGTGTGCTTGGGAGAATTCCTGTCTTTGTTATCTAGAGTCTAAATTCTATGTCTATCATCAGGGGCTGATCTTTTGTGGATAGGTTTCATTGCTTAGGATCTGGAAAGCCCTTTTGTGGGTGTCAACTTGTTAAGTCTTGAGTATTGCCAGTATTTGTTTGTTTGTTTGTTTGTTTGTTTGTTTGTTTGTTTGGCTGGTTCTTCCTCATTTGTGTGGGAAGAGTCTTCTCTTTTCATTTTTTGTTTTGTTGCTGTTTATTATATAAAGTTGCTACTGTTGTGATGCCAGTTTGTATTGTCTTTTTTTTTTTTCCTGAACTCCCTCCTCTGGTCATCCTGTGTGGGGGAGCAGTGGTAAGAAGAGTGGTGGACTAGAGGAAAGTCACCTGGTACTACTTCACCAATGTAGTTTGGTTGGAATGGAGTTGCAATATTTTCTCTCATTCCTCCAGCACATGCATCAGGCACCTTGGCTGGAGCCCCTGCAGTCTCATCCCAAGATTGTGTTTCTCATCAGCATTAATGGTATGTGGCCAGGCCAGGCCCATGATTCTACTTTGGGTCAGGGGCTCTTGGGGTGTGGAGAGGCCTCCTTCCCTCTGGGCGAGACTGCCCCTTTCACAGGGGCAGAAGGGGTAGAAGGGAAGAAGTAAAGAGTTACTATTTCTTCCTCAGTCCACAGGTGTGCAGAGGTACCCCACCTCCTAGGTCCACCATGCTTCACAGGGGGGGCTATGGCAACAATGGCATCCCCTGAGGGAAAGATACTTTTTAGACTTGACCTGAAACCCCAGTGACTACTGCACGCTTCCAGAGAAACATCTGGAAGTGGTTACATCACCCCTACCCGGTGCTCCAATGAGCCTCTTCATGAAGGAAGGTCAGCAGCCATGATGCCAGGGCTCTCAGGAGCTGGGGTTCCCTGGGCTCCCTTTGTCTCCTGCTGGTACCTCTGTCTCTATTTAGAGCAGCCTTTCAGACTGGACTGGTGCAGGAAGGGTGCAGGCATGAGAACTGGGCTGTCTCTCCCTTGGCTAAGACTGCAGAGGCTTGCATGA
>NW_007004624.1:0-769 GCF_000164805.1 Carlito syrichta
CAGCCATGAAAATTGGGATTGTGGGGAAAGAATATCCCTGGGTGAGGGATATGTCCCTTGCCTTTCTTGGCGGAAGGTTTGTTGCCAAGTTGGAGGGTCATCCTGCTTGGGGCACATTTTACCCCTCGGAGAGGAGAGTCAACAGGAACCCAGCAAGAGAGTCTATGGAAATCCCACACAAATGCAGGGGCAGTCATTGGGGGGGTTGGTGCTGGAAGGTGTCAAGCTTGGGGAACCCTCACATATGGGGCACCAGGGGTGAAGGACTGAGGGCAGATTTGGAGGAGAATGGATTTCTTTCTGTTTTCCTTCCTTCCTTCTTTTTTTTCATTCTTTCTTTTCTTTCCTCACTAGGTTGCCCAGGTTGCACTCAAGCCACCTAACTCGGCCCATCCTCTTGTCCTGGAACTCCAAAAATGCTGCGATCACAGGCTGTCCATTTGGTCGACATCCTGGTATTCCAGCCTGGTCTTGAATCCTGGGCCAGAGGCGATCCTTTCACCAAGACATTCCCTCATCCAAGGTTTTCTATGATTTTCTTGGTGTTGAGGTGATGACTTGCTATGGTGTCCAATATAGTCTCAGTCCCCATGCTCTGCCCATCTTCCTGTCGAGGCCTCCCTGAATGCCAATGAGACAGGTATGAGTTGCCCGAATGGCCCACTCCACGGTTTGATGGTCACGTCCTCTCTTTCCCCAAGGTGGCCCATGGGATGAGTGAGCAGGTCCACCCTGCAAATCGAGGCATATAGAAAGGTGCGCATTCTGG
>NW_007004625.1:0-1084 GCF_000164805.1 Carlito syrichta
AGGGTTTTAGACATGCTATTTTAAATTTTCAAGTGGCCAGATTTAATTTGCTAGATTTTTATTGTTAATTTCTAACCTTATTATACAATATTATATTTTTAAAATTCAAAAATATGAACTGTATCCTTTTGGGAATTTTAAAATTCTTGCAGCTAACACTAAATCAGTTGTATGTGTGTCATACATGATGTTTGAAAAGAATGTGTAAACTCCTCTAAGTAAAAGTATGAATGTACGTGTGTGTTGTTTAAGTACCTGGGTTGAGTTTTTTCTCCTAAAGATCTTTGATCTTTGAGAGAAATGACTTTATTTGTCTTCCTTCATGCTGTTTGCCTCCATTTCAATTTGGTTTTAGTCAAGATTGCTTTCTAACTTATTTCCATTGCCTGCTGTCTTTTCTCGCCCTTTATTCTTTCCATAATGTTTGAAATATATTTGTCTCTTGAAGAGTATAGAATTAATTTATTTACTCAAGCTGAGAGTCTGTCTCTTTTTATATACTTTTTTGTTGTTGTCCAAAGTAATCTAAGAATAGGGTTGTGTTCAAAAAATTGTACTGAAAGGCTTATAATGAAAAAACCCCATTCCTCTCACCCTCTTCTCAGACCCAGTCACTTTTAACTTCTTTTGTTCTGGTAGTAATCTTTCTACTTTAATTAACATGCTTCTATGGCTATTTATTCATTTATCAAGAGCAGGTCTTATCTATACAATTATAGCTATGACAGAAAAAAAATTTAACTCTCTCATTATATAACACTCATCTATACTCCCTTATTCTCTCAACATAGCTATATTTCTATTTTTAATTGTCAACAAGTATACGCTATTATGAATATGTACATTTTTGACATTACAAAGTCAAGTAATATACTATGATTATATTTCCTTTCCTTTATCTTTTCCTTAAATCTCTACCTTTTTCTGTTTTCTACATTAATTGCCTTTATCACATTCTCAGTCTCTTTCAAATAATCTTTAATTTTCCTATTTTTTCCAAGAGTAGTACTGATTTTCCCTCCTAGAGTACTCTCTACTCCTGTTCCCCTATATAATAACTTGTTAGGTTTGTGGTTAAGGAAAT
>NW_007004626.1:0-13403 GCF_000164805.1 Carlito syrichta
GAAAGCCAGCACACTCCTTGTCTGTTTATTGTCAGCAGCATTTCCAATAACATCACCCTCTCTGATTCTACTTGGCTGTCCTAGGGATTTGGGGAGAATTTTTGTTGAGACCAAAGGAGAAATTAATTTGTCTGAGTTAAATTTGTTGCTATGTACCCCTTGTCTGCTGTTGGTGGTCATAAGATGCCATGTTGCTTAGATGCTTCTAGTTTGCCTTTCAAATACAAGCCTTTTCCCATTGTGATATGTGCATCCAATTATCTTTCCCATTTCTGTTGACTGAGGTGTTTAATACTTTCTTTCTAAAATGTTTTGTGGCTTCCAATCTGTAATTCTTGCATCTTTTGAATATATTTCTAAGTAATTAATATCTTCTGATGCCATTGCAAATTATTTTTATTTTTATTTTTCCTTGTTCATTGACACTGTATAGAAATAGAATTGATTTTGTGTATTTCCTTGGGTCCTGCAACCTTGGTGAAATTGTAGCCAAAATCTTTACAGAGAGAGACAGGACACTGAGGCCAGGAAGCAGCTTTTTTCGTGCCGGCACCATCTCAGCGGATTCACATCCAAAAGCTGAACCCCGAGCGCCGCAGGGCATTGCCTTTTATACAATTTTACCTTCCTTGTTTCCTGGATAAAGCCTAGTAACATATTGGCTAATTGGGTATTTCATAGGTCAAGGTTACAGCAGAGTTACACATGCCCACTACCGATTGGGACCACATTCCTTTCTCTTTTAAAAAATTTTTATTACAAAGATGTGGAGTACAGTGCAGGGTTAAGTACCCTTGTTGATGAAGTAAACCCTCCCTCCCCTAGCCGTTTCCCTCAGCTGCCAATCTTACCCTCCCCCCGACAGTTTCCCATTACTGCCAATCCCTATCTTACAGTATTATAATAATTGTTCAAGGTCCGCTATGAGTGAAAACATATGATACTCTGTTCTTTGTTTCTGTGATAGATCTCTGAATATGATCGACTCTAAATTCATCCAAGTTGCTGCAAAGTCCATATGTTTACCCTTCTGTATGGCTGCATAATATTCCATTGTGTATATGTACCACATTTTTTTTATCCAGTCCAGCTTCGATGGGCAACATGGTTGGTTCCATGTGTTTGCTATTATGAATAGAGCTGCAACAAACATACGTGTGCAGGTATCTTTTTTGTAGAATGATTCATCCAAGAAAGTTCTTTTCTTATGGTTCTAGCAGAACTCTTTCATTATCCTTGGAAGTTTTTTATCTTAATGTACTAAGGGGCCCCCTACTTTGTCCTGGAAGGCATTTACCTTATTAGGCTTGGGGGAAGGGCTCCCTGCCTCAAAATTGTTGGTTTGACAGTTTTTTAAATGGATTTCTTATTATTTTCTTATATGATATCATGTCATTTGCAAATATAGCTAGTTTTTCTTCTTCCTTTCCAGTTTGAACACCTTTCATATCTATTTCTTGCTAAAGCATATTGAATAGGATTGTTCAGAGTGAAAATATTTGTCTTGTTTTTGATATTAGGTGGAAAGCGCTCAGTCATTAAGTGTAATGTTAGTTGTAGGCTCTTTGTTGATGTCTTGTCATATTGAGGTGGTTCTTTTTATTCTTAGTGTGTTTTTTAATCATGAAAGTATGTTAGACATCATGTGTTTTGTCTGTATATTTTAACTGATCGTGTGATTTTTGTTCTTCTATTAACATGGTTTATTACATTGATTTTTGGATATTAGATCTATCTTGCATAATTGGTATAAATCCTACTGGGGCATAGTGTATAATCTTTCTGTATGTTCCTGGATTCAATTTGCTAGTATATTGTTGAAGATTTTTGTATCTATATTCTAAACGGATATCAGTCTGTACTTTTCTCATGATGTCTGTGCCTGGACTTGTTATCAGGATAATACTGGCATCATAGATGTGTTGGGAAATACTCCCTCCTCTTCAATTTTCTTTAACATTTTTTGAAAGATTGCTGTTAATTCTTGTATAAATGTTCTGTACAATTTTCCAATGAAACCATTTGAATCTGGGCTCTTCTTAATGGGAAGTTTACTAATTCAATATCTTTACGTGGCACAGGTGTACTCAGATTTTCTGTTTCTTGACTCAGTTTATCCTTTTCTAGGAATTGGCCTATTTTATATGTTATCTAATTTGTAGCATACAGTCGTTTATAGTATTGTCTCTTTTTTTTTCTTTTTCTTTTTTTTTTTTTTGTTTTTTGTGATGGGATCTTATTTTGTTACCCAGGTTGGAGTGCAGTGGTGTGATCCTGGCTCACTGCAGCCTCCACCTCCTAGGCTCAAGCAATCTTCCTACCTCAGCCTCCCATTAGCTGGGCCTGCGGGGATGCACAACCACACCTGGCCAATTTCTGTATGTTTTTTTTTTTTGTAGAGACAGAGTCTTCTTATGTTGCCCTGGCTAGTCTTGAATCCCTGGCCTCAAGGAATTTCCCCACCTCCTCGGCCTCCTAATGTACTGGGATTACAGGTGTGAGCTATTACTAGCCCCTTGTAAGCTCTTTAAAAATTTGTGCAAATTTGTTAGTGATGTTCTATATTTAATTCCTGATTTTAGTTGTTTTAGTCTTTCTTGTCTTCATGGTTAATCTGAGGATTCATCAATTGTGTTGATCTTTTTAAAGAATCAACTTTTGTTTCAGTCAACTTTTGCTTCCACTGATTTTCTTGTTTGTGTTTTTAGTCATTTTATTTATCTGTGCTTCTATATTATTTCCATCTTTTGTTTGTGGTGTTTTAAATTTCTCTTGTTTTTCTAGCTATGGCTAGGCTATTTATTTTAGACATTTTTGTTTTGAAAATAGTCATTTACAGCTGTGAATTTTCCACTAATCATTTATTTAACTTCATCTCATAATTTTTTGCTGCGTGTTGTTTGTTTTCATTGATTTCAAAAGTTTTCAATTTTGTGTGTGATTTATTCTTTGACACATTGATTCTTTCATTGAGTGTGTTTTAAGTTCTACATATTTGCAAATTTATTTTATTTCTATTTTTTTCATTTAAGTCGGTTCTGTATCACAGTCTGTTTAGATCTGTTTGGCTTTGTTTTAAGGCCTAGTATATGCTCTTTCCTGGGAAATATCCCATATGTATTTACAAATAATGTGTATCATGCTGTTTGTTGAATGAATGTTCTATCAGTATCTTATACGGCTAGTTGATTTCAGTGTTGGTCAGCTCTCCTATATGCTTCTTGATTACGTGCCTAGTTTTTCTATTCATTATCAAGAGTGAGGTATTGAAGTCTATATTATTGTTGAATTGTCTCTTTCTTCATTTTTGTTAGTTTTTGCTTGATGCATTTTTGTGGGCTCTGTCATTAAGGGTATGTTTTTAATTTTTATATTTTTGTGATTGATTCACCATTTTATTATTATAAAATCTCTAATGTTTATTTCTCACTGTCTAGTTTGATTGGTACAAATATAGCCAGTCTAGTTCTCTTATAGGTGATTTGTGTATGGCAAGTATTTTCCATGATTTTATTCTTAAACTATTTCTGTCTTTGAGACTGACGTGTTTCTCCCATATAGCATACACGTGGATTTGTTTTCTTACATACTTTGGCAATATCCCCCCACCTTGGGTTGTTTAATCCATGCACATTTAATGTAATTCTTGATATGGTTGGATTTGTATATACCATTTGGTGGCTTTTTAAAATTTCTGTGTGGCTCATAAGTATTTTGGTTCTGTGTTTCTCCTTTGCTACCTTACTTATATTAAGTAGATGTTATTTTAATGTATCCATTAAATTTCTTTAAAAATTTTAAATTATATCTTTGGGTTAATTTCTTACCAGAAGATCCTATCTTATCAGTCTGTACTCTAAATTTATAATAAATTAATCCTTGTAATACCTAGAACCTTTACTCCTGTATAACGTCATTCCCACTCACTTTTATGTGCTATTATTTTATACATATTATGTCTGTTTACATTGCACACCAAACAACGCATTGTTACGATTATTTCTTTATATGTCCATTGAAAAAACTAGTAGGAAGGAAATGCAATGATATTTATAGTGTTCATTTTATTTTATATTAAACTACTTATATGTCAGTTCTTCCTATGAATTTGTGTTATCTGGATTCATCTCCTTACTCCAATATAGATTTATTCCCAACTCCCTCCTTTGTATTTTTTGTCAGCTATATTATATGTCTATATGTTGTATACTTTAAAATGCAATTATATATATAATATATACATAATTGTATATATTATTTTATACCATTGCTCTTTAAATGAGTTAATGTGTAATAAAATTTTGTTTTATCACTACCTACATAATTGTTTTTATTTCACATCTTTATTTTTGCTACATGGATTTTATTTGATGACTAGTGTCACTCTTTTCGTGCTGAAGAACCTCTAGATTTCTTATATTGCAAGATTTATGGCAACACTTTTTTCAGTTTTCGTAAATCTAGGAATGTCTTCATTTTACATTCATTTTGGAAGATAGCTTTGGTGGATATAAAGATCTTGTCTGTCACTTTGTTGTTGTTGTTGTTGTTGTTTCCTTCCAGCACTTTGAATATGTTATCCCAGTGCATTTGGTATTGTTTCTCATGAAAAGTCAGCTGTTGACCTTACTGATATCCATTTGTATGTGATGATTCATTTCTCTCTTCTTGCTTTCACTATTGTTTCTTTGTCTTTGGCTTTCAACTTTCAATTATGGTATCTCTTTATGTGGACCTCCCTGCATGTATCGTACTTAGTCATTAAGCTTTTGAATGTTAATGTTTTTCATCAAATCTGGAATGTTTTCTACTGTTATTCCTTTGAATTTATGTTCTGCCCTTTTTTCTCTTGCCTCTCCTTGTGGTGTTCCATTATGTGTGTGTTGGGCTTCTTACAGTATCCCACATTTCTCTAAGGTTTTTTTTTTTTTTTTTTTATTGGGAGTCTCTCTCAGTTGCCCAGACTGGAATGCAGTGTCCGCTCCCAGCTGCTGCAGCCTCGACCTGCTGGGCTCCAGCGATCCTTCCGCTCAACCTTCCAAGTAACTGGAACTACGCACACTACCAAGCCTGGCTGATTTTTAATTTATTGTAGAGATGAGGTCTCGCCAAGTTGCCCAGGTGGGTCTCGAACCCGCGGGCTCAGGCAATCCACTCACTTCAGTCTCCCAAAGTGCAGGATTACAGGCTGAGCCACCGAGCCCGGCTCTCTAAGATTTTGTCCATGTTTATTCATTCTTTTGTTCATTCTGTTGTTTAGTCTGCTTAATACCTCTTGCTTTATCCTCGGGTTTGGAGATTTTCTGTCATCTCAAATTTCTTTTGAGCCCTTATTAGTGAATTTTTCATTGTGTTTGCCATAGTTTTCTACCTCAAAATTTCAAGTTGGTTCTTCTAAAAAAATTATTTCATGGTCTTTATCGATATTCTTGACCAAGTATTCACAGTTCTCCATTTCTTGCCCTTTGCTTTGTTATGACCAAACTTTAGTTGGACTTCTCTCTTTCCTAATAACCCTGAACTCTGCTTGCCTGCAAGCTTAAGAAAGCTGGAGAGCGTGCGTGCGCGCGTGCGCCCGCACACGCACACACACACACACACACACACACACACACACAAAGAGAGAGAGAGAGAGGGAGAGAGAGGTAAGGAGAGAGCGGAAACAGAGGAATGTGCCTCCTTTTCTCTTATCCTACAAATCAGGACCATTTTCTTGTCAAAACCCACTGTATTTTCCCCTTGCTTGTCCAGCTTCTCTTCCAAAGATTCTGCTTTTCTCTGCTTGCTGTCTCCTTTACCCTATAAAATAAAACTCATTTTCTATTTGAAGTTTGAAATAATCACAGATTTCTGATATATGCTCTCCCTATTACAATAGCCTTTCTTTCTCTCCCTAAGTACAGATTTGTTTTTATATGGTATTTGTTATTTGATGAATTATTATTATCATCTATTTGGTTAATTCTTTAAATATGCCTTTTTGGTTTTGAACACATTTATAATAGCTGTTTTAAAGTGTTTTTCTGCTTATCCAGCATGTGGTTTCTCTCAAATGCAGTGACTTGCCTTTTGTCCTGTGTATGTGTCATGTATCTTTCTTTATTATTATTTTTTTTTTACATATCTTACATTTTTGTTGTTCTTATTAAAAACTGGACATATTAGATAATATAATGTAGCAAGTCTATATGGTAGTCTTCACTCAGGCTTTTCGTTTGCTTGGTGACTTGACTGCACTAATTTTCCGAGGTCTGCTTCCACTGCATTGTTCAGCTTCTGATATCCTTGCTGGCTTAATAAGATACAGATTTCATTGAATATATTTTTCTGTTTCCTGTATGCCCTTAGATTAATTTCTAGAGACTTAAATTTTTTAAATGTAATATTCACCAGTTAAAGGATTATTTTACAAGGTTTATATCCACCTGGATTCTCACATATCCCCACCTGAAGTCTACCCTTCCAGGTTTATTTAGAATAAACAACCTAGACAAGTTAAGTTCTGGTAAAACAATGATGGCTAGTAGCATGGGTACAGGAGTTATTGCCACTGTCATTAGCACTTTTACAAGGAGGTCATTTACTCCCACCTGGCATTCCAGGTAGAGGGTAATAGTTACAGGCTGTTATTCTGTTATTCCTTTCAGTCTACAAAGAAAAAGAAAGGCATAATGATGGGAGGTGGCAAAAAGGATTTACCTTCCTTTATTCTTTTGGAAATCTGTTTGAATGGTGTTTATATAGCTGTGTTCTGTTTGGATATCTACTTGAATCCTTTTTTTTTGTTGTTACTGTTCTCTGTTTGTATTACGCTTTAAAGGGCTTAAAACATAAATACAATAAATATTTACTTGAAAAAATAGAGAATAATATCACTGAATTTATGGTTGGTGTATGTGTTTGTGTGTTCTTACGAAGAGGCAGGGGGATAAAATTGGGAAAGTGTATATATGGGGTCCCAAAGGCATTGGTAATGTTCTTTTTTATGGACATATATTTGTTCACTATATTAATTGTCTTTATGTTTTGCATATAGGTTAAACATATAGTATTCTAATAAAGTGTTTTTAAAAGATAGGTTCTTTTGCCGGGCTCGGTGGCTCAGCCTGTAATCCCAGTGCTTTGGGAGGCCGAGGTGAGTGGATTGTCTGTGCCCGCGGGTTCGAGACCCGCCCGGGCAATTGGCAAGACCTCATCTCTACAATAAATCAAAAAATTAGCTGGGCAAGGTAGCACGTGACTGTAGTTCCAGCTACTTGGAAGGCTGAGGCGGAAGGATCGCTAGAGCCCAGAAGGTCAAGGCTGCGGTGGCCGGGAGCGTGCCACAGCACTCCACTCTGGACGATGGAGTGAGACTCCAACTCAAAATTAAATAAATAAATAAAAGATAGCTTCTTTTAAACTGGACTCTTACATACACTTTTATGTCCACCTAAGTGTAGTATTTTTGTAGCTGTTTCTAGGGTCAGTTTACATTTTGTTGTTTGTGCCTAGTGTTCTATTGCATGACTCTTTCCTCATATGAATATTTATCCATTCTGTTGTTGCCTTGCATTTGAATTGTATCCTCTTTAGGGGCTACTTTGTATAAAGCTTATATGCACATTATGGTACCTTTATTCTGGTGAAAATATGCACACATATTTCTTAGGTAAACACCTAGGAGTAGAGTTACCAAGTTGCATGGTAGACAGAAAAGCTGTAACTTTAAATAAATATTTGAATTTTTGTCATTGTTAAGGATGTGGATATTTTAGTTTTTATAATGGAGGGAGCTGATTTCACACTCAAGTGACCAGAGGAACTATTTTTTTTTTTTAATGAATGAAAAAGTTATAGATCGTCCTTAAAACATTATCCATGGGGTGCGTACAGAATATAGACAGTGAACAAATTTAAATGAATTTTGGAAGGCCCAGGAAATGCTTTTTTTTTTGTCCTGTGTTGAGTACTGATTATTAAATAAGATGATTACATTTCTATACAGCAGAGAAACAACAGTGGTGCCTTGGAATTAATTTATTTCACATAATGTGATAACAAAGTAAGAACTGGTGCTGAAATCTCCTTACATCATATCTCTTGATTATTCACATTTGCAGGCAAGTTAATTAATGTACTCTTTATATGATACCACTTTCTGCATTGACCTTGAATTAACAAAAAGGTAGTGTTACTGTCACCTGTCATTTGATTATTGATGCCAGATGCCATCATTTATAGAAGCAACAAAAGAGAAACAATGACAATCACAGAAAGCATGTTTATCAAAGAAATATCATATTTTGTTCGAGTAGGGAATAAAAATGACCTACTCTCAGCATCGAACAGCATTATATTTATCAAGAAACAATTATGTGACCAAAGTCCATATAGCAACAGGCTTAAAGATTTGTTCACTGTGTTTTCGTTTTGTTTACGTGAACATCCACATGAAGTGATAAGGTCAAAATGCCTAAACATCAGCAGTGCTGACAGTAGCACCATAAAGAGAAGGATGTTGCTTAAAGGGGAATGGAGGCATAAGAAGAGGTACGAATTTCTGAGTGCTGCTATGTGCCCCGTGCTGTGTAAAGAACTTGAAGTGAATTGCTTAATTTCATTTTCACAAACACTAACAGATAGATATTCCATGTTCTTATTTGTGTGTATGTGTGTGTGTCTTTAAAAACAAAACCAGTCTCCCACCGAACAAACAAAAAACTAGATTAAATAAAATGTATAGTGAATGTAGTCAGCAAACATCTGTATGTACAATTAAGTACTTTATCTGTTACTTCAGTACACACCCCAAACAAACAGTATACAAGTGTTCTAGGGGTTGGGAGGCAGTCCTAAGTTTTAACTCTATGGGGTTTGGGAAGACAGGATGGGAGAAGTGAGACAACAGGGAAATCAGTTTTGCTTATCAATGTTCAAATGATGCTATTGAGGTTTCAGAAGTACGTCATTTGGCTGTGGAACTGGATGAAGCTGAAGGTTAGGTCTTGACACTTTAAACTCTAGAGCTTGCTCTGTTTGCGCTTCAATGTAGAGGCAATTCACAGATTTTTTTTTTCTTGTGAACAGAAATTGTGGCTTAAAAATATCCAGATAATTGTACTAGATCTCATTCTTCTTTTTCATCCTTCTTCTTTCTTTCTGCCTCTATTTTTTGCTAGTGTCTTCTTCCTCCTCTTTAGTTATCCCCATCATCATAATTACCATATGTGGATGGTGAAACATGAGTATTCCCTACAAAATAAGGTTTTCCTACACAATCATTTTTGAATAGCAGTAATTAAAAAATCAAATAAAATTGGTTATCTGATATGTTATGTCAGTTGTAGCTGGTTCTCTCTGAATGCTTTCTGATGAGAGTCAAACACACTAAGAGATTATAACCCAAAGTTAATGAAGAATTCCAATTGAAAAAAAACATCAGCATTTCTCTCTGAGTTTGAAGAAGGGAGATCATGAGAAATTGTAAGAGAGATACAGAAAATGTTTCTCTGTATGATTATTCTTTTTTAAAATACACAGACATTTAAGACACTTTCTCTAAATGCAAGATATTGTATATGTATATAAGCAATGTATTATATACATAAATTTAGTAATAAGTTATTATCATACTGTATATTAAGTTATGTAGCAGCATACTATATGAATGTGTGCGTATGTGGTTTTAGTTATATAGTAGCAACTTTGGAAGTGTCTGTGAAAAAAAAAATCAGTAATGGAAAAGAAAGACCCTCATAGCTATCTGGAAATAACTAACAGCACAGTGTTGTCATTGCATATACTAACTAGATTATATTATTGATGGTAAAAAAACTCTTACATCAGGCAAAATGTTATAATTTATTATTATTTAAAATAACATTTTATCATTGTTAGGTGAGAATGTCTATTAAATGTATCAAATTTCCTATGTTCTTATTTGCTGTATACCACAAATCTTATTTATAAAATATATTCTCTTTTTCAGGTATTGCTCTATAAGAAAAAGAAGGCATGGCTTTTTACTTCAGAATTCATAAATTAGTGGAAGAGAGAGAGGAACACACAATTGGTGCCCAAAGAGTATGAAATGACACTAGGCAGTTAGAAAAGGGTTCAAATGATGTCTGGGGAGCACAGAATACAAGTGCAATGGCAAGACTGGTTGAAGATCTACGGCATGATCTTGATACTTAACAGTGGCACCCAGGTCTAGTGAGTGCACCTAAGGTGATATGTGACATGGTCCATTAGGGTGCCAAAAAGGAAATTGACAGACGTTGTGCTTTAAAAATGATGAGATACAAAAGACACAAAAGTTGAATAGTTTTAAGTTTAAAATTATAAAAAAGAAAAACCCTCACTGCCACCTGTGTTAACTTTTCAAAAGTTATACTCCTCTAATATTTTATACAGTAGAATTATTTGATATCTTCCTTTCCAATATAAGATATTTATAAATTACCTATATTAAAGTACATTAAATTCAGTCTGTAATATTAATGCATACTTACTATATGCATATTTTACGGTATAAATTATAATTTAATTCTATGACTTTTATTACTTAAATGTTGATATTAATGTTCACTGTTTTAGGCTGAATCTAACAGTAGAACTCTGGAAGCCAAAGTGATAAGCACTTCACGAAGGACTGCTTTGTCAGTGGTAAAGTTACTCATTGTAGTCATATTATAGATTATGTTTTACACCTAAACAAAAGTTCTTCTGTTTTATATATGTATATAAGTATAACATAGTATATTACGTGTGTGTGTGTGTATGTGTGTGTGTGTGTGTGTGTGTATCTTATATGAGGAAATGGGACTTTCTTTCATCTTTTCTATCTTCACGCATTTCTGCTCTGTTGGCTTTATCTCTTTAGTCTCTAAAGACTCCCATCAGCCACAATATAAACAAACAATAACATAAAAAAATAGAAAAAATTATCATTTACTAGGATCTCCAACTGACCCCATTGCTCTTTCATTCTTTTATCACTGTCTAAAATGCTATATGGCTTCTCAGATAGTCACTTAAGAATGATAAATGATGGTAGAGAACAAATATCCCAATGCAGTGGGCTTATTTATTTGCATTTTTCTCAACTCACAAATCTGAGCGTGAGAATTCTTCATTGTCTCATTACCTCTTTGATACTTTAAAGCTTTTTTTAAAGTTACCTATTTGACAGCAAAGGTGTATATAACTCAGTTTGCCATTGCCAGTATACATTTTTAACCTCTCCAAATTAAAGTCCCTGCCCAAACTCCAACTCTCCACACCTGCCACACACACACACTAAACACTAGTTTTTTTTTCATATTTTTTGACATGACCTAATATTTATAAGACATCATATTAATATATCCTTGAATAAACACAGACTTTTTTCTGAACCTCATTTCTCATTTTGAATCCCATTTTTCATCCTGAATCCCTCAGGATTCCACCCTCTAGTAACGTTTTTTTTTTTTAGTTGGAGTCTCCTTCTGTTGCCCAGGCTGCAGTGCAGTGGCACGCTCCCGGCCACTCCAGCGTCGATCTGCTAGGCTCAGGTAATCCTTCTGCCTCAGCCTTCCAAGTAGCTGGTACTATAGGCGCGTATTGCCATACCCGGCTAATTTTTTATTTACTGTAGAGACGAGGTCTTGCAAAGTTGCCTGGGCTGGTCTCAAACCCACATGCTCAAGTAATCCACTCACCTCGACCTCCCAAAGTGCTGGGATTGCAGGTTGAGTCACCGAGCCCCAACATCCTCTAGTTATCTTACACCATTATTCCTTTCCCCATCCTCACTTCTGCAACCTCAGATTTTGACTTCATGAACTTCTCTCATTCAGGTACTCATCACCTCTGCCGTGCCCTCATGATCACAGTACTAGAAATTTTTTCCATGAAAAAGGCTCCCTTATCCGTCCCCTATTCAGCGGGTGTTACTAGATTCTTCTTCTTGGAATGTTCTTATAAACATACTTATACACTGAATTTTCAGTGTACCTTTGAATCTTCGGTTGCCAAATCGAATCTATCAGAAGTCTTTCCTGTCCTTACTCCCCATATATACTGTTATGTGACTTAAAAATATGCCTGTTTTTTGTCTCAAATATCATTTTCCTAAAAACATACATAGGAAATTTATATGCACTAAAAGACCTAGATTAACTTTGATCTCATTACAAGTATCCTCAATCAGTGTATGTCAATGATTCTCATACTGTGATCCCCAGACGAGCATCATATGCACCTGAGAAAGTGACAGAAATGCAAATACTCAAGGCACACAACAAAATTACTAAATCGGAAATATTGGAGGCTTCTGTTTTAACAACCTGAGGTCATTCTGATGCAGGTTAAGTTTGAGATCCTCAATGAATACCACTTTTCTCATATTCTGTGCTTTTGACTTCCACACATCTTCCGCACATCTTCAATTGTAACACATCTTCAGTTGCAACACTTATTACATTATAATTATGTCCATGTTATTTTCTTAAACATTTTACTTTTATAAGTAGATGGTGACCACAAAGGAAGATTCAACCCATAAGAATACTCTTTGGGACTCCTTTGTTTTCACCACCTTCAGTAACTGCTGGTGCATGACCAGATCTGGTTTGCATTCATGAACTTTACCAGCCCTGGGGGAAATGAGCAGTCTATAAAGAGAGTGTAATGCTGACTCAAGTTTTCTTCACAGGTCAAAAGGACTATAATGGGCATGAATCTGCATCCCTTCGGCACAAAGCACTTGATGACATCTTCTGAAATGTCTGCTTCATGTCTCCCAGCTTGATGTCTGTTCCCAGCTTGATGGCAGTGATGTTACCAGGCATAGACTGTGTTCAAACCCTTCAGTATTTGCTCAAGGCAACAACTCACCGTGGATTCAAGTACTTCACTAGACCTGTGAAGATTTGCTTTACCATTTAAAAAAAAAAGACAAGTTCAGATGATCATTTCACTTTGTCCTCACAATATCTCTGGGATGTAAACAAGGCAGAAATGAAAGGCAGCAATAACTGAGGACCAAATATTTAACCAGAAGATATCTGCAATTAGTGATGTGTTTTGTAGACCAAGTAACTTCTTCGTTTTCGTTAAGAAAAAATTTAGGTGAGACAAAACTAACTTGTCTATCGTTCAGTGTATTGCTTCTACAGTGATTATTCGCATTTCTCAAAGAATGTCATAGTAACAGAGGCGTCCCTAAGTGTTCCCTTCCTCTCTAAGTGGTTAACTTCAATTCATTTTAAATATTCATTACATAACAACAGAATGATGGAAATTATAGAGCCTGGATCAAATCCATTGCATGATTTGATATATTTTGCCAAACTCAAGGCCTTCAGTTTCCAAGTGACTGTCACACTGTCTATCACGTAACAGTTGCTCTCCTGACTAGAAATAATTGGTGACTT
>NW_007004627.1:0-471 GCF_000164805.1 Carlito syrichta
CTAGCTAGGTAAGTCAGCTGGCTAGTTAAGTCAGCTAGTTAGCCAGCTAGCTAGTTAAGTTAACTAGTAAGTCAGCTAACTAATCAGCTAGCTAGTTAAGTCAGCTAGACTATCAGGTTCCTTGTCAAATACTTAGTTAAGTCAGCTAGCTAGTTAGCTATATAATTAAGTCAGCTAGAAAACTAACAAGCCAGTTAGCTAGTTAGTTATGTCAGCTTGCTAGACAGCTAGATAGCTTGTTGGCTAGTTAGTTATGTCAGCTAGATACCCAGCTAGTTTGTCAACTAGCTAGTTAAGTCAGCTAGCAAATCAGCTCGTTACTAGGCTAACTAGTTGGTTCGAACTCAGCTATCTGGTCAGCTAACTAGTGGGCTTACTAGCTTTCCATTAGGTCAGCTAAATACTCGGCTTACTTGTTTGCCAACCAGTCAACAAAGTAGTTGGCTCACTCGCCAGCCAATAGGTTAACTA
>NW_007004628.1:0-749 GCF_000164805.1 Carlito syrichta
GGAAGGAAGGAAGGAAGGAAGGAAGGAAAGAGGACAGCTGTGGGTAAACTACTAACATTTTTGTCTACCCCTGGGATAGACAATCATGGGTAGGAAGATGGGGTGCTGATCAATCCATCTTGGGTTCATTCTCCCATGGATATGTCAGGTACACAAGGAACAGGGCCATGTAACACAGACATGGCCACTGGGATCCCATCCCTGTGTCAAAGCTGGTCTCAGAAAAGGTAGAATCACTGCCAGCTCCATCTGGTGTCTGCTACCACCAAGAATCTTGACGGGAACCGTAGCACAGAGTTTTTTTACTGGGAGGAAACAAGAATTGCTGTGAGAAAAGAATTGCTGTGGGTTCCTGAAGGACCAGGATAATGCTTCATTGCCTTGGGGTCCACAACGCTGTGATTGAAGGGGCTTGTTCCAAACTCAATCCAATGATGTGCTGGTGAGCAGCACACCTGTGGCTTGAGAAGGACAGGTGTCCGCTGCGCTGACCTGGCAGCAGGGGAGGAGCTGTGCTAAGGAGGACCTGGGTCAGGAATAACATGCATCCAAGCCCTCCCCCCATCAAGAGCAAAAGTTCAGGGTGAGGGTGCTTAGAGGTGGTCAGGCCCACACTCCATGCTCAACTTATTATCCCAAGTCTCCATCCCTCCCTCCCGGCCATTGCAACTGTCTGAATGGTTTTTCAAGGGACTGGCTTGGAAGTGTCCAAGTATCAAGTGAGCTCACCCTTCCTGCCCACTCTTCAC
>NW_007004629.1:0-675 GCF_000164805.1 Carlito syrichta
CTCGATTCTCCCAGGGGCCACCTGGGGGAAGGGGTGGGCATGCCTCTCAAACCTTCAGTGGGCAGAGAGAGCTGGGTGACTCATGCATGTCTCCTTGGCATTCCAGGAGGCTGAGACAGGAAGATGGCTGGAGCCCGGAAGCTCCAGACCAGGCTGGACACCATAGCAAGACCCCACCTCGACCCCAAGCAAAACGAAGAATACATTGGGTGAGGGCAGACCTTGGCAGGATGATCACCTCCAACCCAGAATTCAAGACCAGGCAGGAGACCAGGATGTCTATGAAATGTAAATCCTGTGATCACAGGAGTTTGGGAGACTGTGCCAAGGGGATGATCAGAGTTGGCCGGTTTGAGAGCAGCCTGGACAACCTAGTGAGGAAAGAAAAATAAAGAAAGAAAGAAAAGAAAGAAAGAAAGGAATAAAGAAAGAAAGGAAGGGTGTAAGGAAGGTAGAAAGAAAGAAAGAAAGAAAAGAAAGGAATTCATTCTGCAAACCTTCTGCCCTCAGTACTTCCCTCCCTCTCCCAACATGTGAAGGTCCCTCAAGCTTGACACCTTTCACCCACAACCCCCCCCATGGCTGCTCCCACTTTGGTGTGGGAGTTCCCAAGTCTCCTTGGCCGGATTCCTGTCAGCTCTGCTCTTCGAGATATGAAATGTGCCTCAGGCAGGG
>NW_007004630.1:0-476 GCF_000164805.1 Carlito syrichta
CCACTGCACTCCAATCTGGGCAACAGAGTGAGACTCCAACTCAAAAAAAAAAGAAAAGAAAAGAAAAAAATATATATATAAAATAAAAATTACTAAATTTTCCACTCTTCGCAAGACATTCTATTACTCTATACAGATTCATTTTAGTTTTTTTTTTAAATACTTGCTTACATATGTATAATATAATCTCAAGCTTCAATCCAATAACAGTGGGCAGTTTCAGCTCATTGTACGAAAGATAGAAAATCACCAGGTACCTATTATAGTGGGACCAAGGTAAGCTATTTCCATGCTATTTCCAAGCAGGAAGTGCAGTCCCTAGTTGTCCTTGGAAGAATAAAAACCAATTCAAAACCAAACAGATAAGAAAACTGCCCTCGTTAGACACCCCATTTATTTATTTATTTATTTATTTATTTATTATTTTTTTATTTTTTGAGTTGGAGTCTCACTCTGTCGCCCAGACTGGAGTGCAG
>NW_007004631.1:0-563 GCF_000164805.1 Carlito syrichta
AGAAGGCAGAATCTCAGACTTTGAGGACTAAAACATGGAACTAACACAAACTGTTAAAAGTACAGAAAAGAAGCTTAAAAAAGACAAAATAACGCCACCAAGAAATGTGCAATTATATCAGCAGGCCTAACTTACAATTATTTGGCATTCCTGAGGCAGATAGAGTAGCAGAGATGACCATGGGACAAAAATATCATGAAATTATCCAAGAAAACTTCTCTATGTCATTAGAGATATGACAAGTTAAACAAAGAGAATTCAGACAATCCCTAAAAGGGATCAAATGAGAAGACCAACTCCTAGACTTAACACAATTTGCTTACACAAAGTAGGTATAAAAGAAAAAAATCCTAAGGGCAGCGAGAGAGACAAGTCAGACTACTTACCAGGAAAACCATTAACAGTAGCAGCAGACTTATCTACAGAATCACTACAGGCTAGAAGAGACTGGTGTCCAATCTTCAGAGTTCTCAAAGATAAACAATTCCAACCGAAAATTTCCTACCCAGCTAAACTAATAATTTGGGAAAATTTTTCACTCATTATAATTTCAATGATTTCTT
>NW_007004632.1:0-457 GCF_000164805.1 Carlito syrichta
ACCCCATATCTCTATAATAAAATAAAGTCAAAAATCCCAAAACTAAAAAAGGATAACAGTCATTAGACAGTGCTTCATTTACTACTTTGTGACAAGGATTCGGGCCATCTCTTCTTGTTAAAAGGCCATATGACAGCATTATCATATTGTTCTTGATGTTTGTGCACCAAAATTTGCTTAATGCAAAGTAGTTTGTGCTATGTAAATCCTTATTAAAAATTTTGTTTGTTTGTTTTTTGTTTTCTGGTTTTTTTGAGTTGGGGTCTCACTCTGCCACCCAGCCTGGAGTGCAATAACCGCTCCCAGTCACCGCAGCCTCGACCTGCTGTGCTCTGGCAATCCTTCCACCTCAACCTTCCAAATAGCTGGAACTACAGGCGCATGCTACCCATTTTTATATTACAAGCCACTTCAAACATAGTGACTGGAAATGGCAGTCATGTATTTATTTGTGCAT
>NW_007004633.1:0-455 GCF_000164805.1 Carlito syrichta
AGCTGGCTAAGTCAGCTAGTTAATTCAAGTGGCTAGCCCTCTGGCTAGCTAGGTAGCCAGATAGTTAAGTCAGTTGGCTAGCCAGATGTCTAGGTTGTTATGTCAGCCAGTTAAGTTAACTGGCTAGCCCACTGTCTAGGTAGGTAGCTAGCTAATAAAGTCAGCTGGCTAGCTGGCTGGCTAGCTAGTTTAGGCAGCTATTTAGGAGACCTGGCTAGACGACTGGCTAGCTTTGTAACCAGCTAGTTAAGCCAGCTGCCTAGCCGGATGGCTATCTACTTAAGTCAGCTTGTTAAGAGAGCTGGTTCACCGGCTGGCTAGCTAGATGGCTCACAAGTTAAGTTGGCTGTTTAGCAAGGTGGTCTGGTAGGTGGCCATTTAGTTAAGCTGTCTGACTAGCTTGCTGACCAGCAGGGTGGCTGGACAGTTAAGCCGGTTGGCTGTCATACTGTCCA
>NW_007004634.1:0-448 GCF_000164805.1 Carlito syrichta
AAAAATAAAACAAAGTAAAATGTTTAAAAGGAGACCGTTATTCCACAAATACACCTTTCTACAGGTGACAAAGTGTCAGCGACTGCCTGTTGGATGAGTAGCAGTTATAATGCTGGAAATCCTGAGTGGTGCCTCAACCCATAATTGTGATACAGCTGTACTGGGGAGGGAGAGGGTCTAGGAGCCCCCGGGCTGCCTGGACTGAAGGTAGAGATCCTGCCTGGGCCCCCAGGGAGACAGGAAGGATGGAGGGAAAGGGGAGCAGGAAGAGCCTGGGGCTCCTGTCCTTGGGGAGAGCTCACAAGGGTCACAAGGCAGAAGCGGGAAGAGCCCACCTCTCGGCTGCTGGTGACTTGACTCCACCTAGGACGCCCGGTGCCACATCCTTGGGAGTTGGCTGGGGAACATGGAATTTGGAACAGAAAGCATGCACCTGATCCAAGCTCAG
>NW_007004635.1:0-454 GCF_000164805.1 Carlito syrichta
ACAGCTCTCTAGATATTCAAAGAGATTTTGCAACCTGAAACACCATTGTTTGAGGACTGTGATCCTCACACGTGAGCACAAGCATTGGCATCACTTAGTAACATATGAGACAGGCAGGTCCTCAGCTCCCACCCTAAACCTACTGAATCAAAAATTCTACAGGTGGGACCCAGCAATCTGTGTCACAACTAGTCCTGCCTACTACCAGCCCCACCTGCCGACCCCAGATGATTCTGCTCAATCATATTTCCACTGGTGCAATAGTCTCAACTTCAGCTGCATGTAGCAATCACATGGGGAGCCTTGATGCTGGTCATGCCCAAAACTCACACCCTCCATGTTCTGCTTCAGGACAAGGTGGGGTTCAACACGAACATCCAGTTACAAGCTTTCCAGGTGATTCTTTTTTTTTTTTGAATTGGAGTCTCACTCTGTCGCCCAGACTGGAGGGCAG
>NW_007004636.1:0-3792 GCF_000164805.1 Carlito syrichta
TATACACACATATATGTAAGTCAACTTGCTAACCAACAGGCTAGCTGTTCAATTCACCTAGTTAATCAGCTGGATAGTCTGCTGGCTAGGTAGGTAGCTAGCTAGTTAAGTAAGCTGGTAGTCAGCTTGCCAGCTACTGTTAGGTAGGTATTTCAGCTGGCTAGGCAGCTGGATAGATAGGTAGCCAGCTAGTTAAGTCAGCTGGCTAGCCACCTGTGTAGCTGGTTAAGGCAGCTAGTTACGTCAGCTGGCAACCAGCTGACTAGCCAGTTAAATCAACTCATTAAATCAGTTGGCTATACAGTTGGTTAGCTAGTTAAAAAGCTAGCTAAGTCAGATGGCTACCCACCTTGCTAGCTAGTTATTTCAACTAGTTATGTCAGCTGGCTAGCTAGTTAAGTCTGTGAGCTAAGTCAGCTGCCTAGCCAGCTGACTAGCTTGGTAGCTAGCTAGTTAAGTCACCTGGATAGCCAGTTAACTAGCTAGTTAAGTAACCTAGCTAACTCAGCTGACTAGACAGCTGGATAGCGAGGCAGCTAAGTAAATCAGTCGGCTGGCAATCCAGCAGGCTACATAAGTAGATTGATAGTTAATTCAGCTTACTACCAGCTAGTTTACTCAGCTGTCTAGCCAGCTGGCTAGGCAGGTAACGAGTTAGATAAGTCACCTTGTTATCCAGCTGGCTAACTGTTCAAGTCAGCTAGTTAAGTGAACTGGTCAGCGTGCTGGCTATGTAGGTAGCTGGCTAGTTAAGTGAGCTGGCTAGCCAGTTTTCTACCTTAATTCAGCTAGGTAAGTCAGTTGGCTAGCCAGCAGGCTAGATAGGTAGCCAGCTATTTAAGTCAGCTGTCTATCCAGCTGAGTAGCTGGATAATTCAGCTAGTTAAGTCAGTTTGCAACCTGCTGGCCAGCTAGTTAAGTCAGCTCATTAAGTCAGTTGGCTATCCAGCTGGTGAGTTAGTTAAAAAGCTAGTTAAATCAGATGGTAGGAAGCTAGCTATATTATTTAGCTGGTTATGTCAGCTAGGTAGCTAGTTAAGCCAGCTAGTTAAGTCAGCTTGCTAGCTAGTTTAATCAGTGAGAGAAGTCAGCTGGCTAGCCAGCTGCCTAGCTAGGTAGCTACCTATTTAATTGAGCTGGCTAGCCAGTTAGCCAGCTGGTGAAGTAACCTAGGTAAGTCAATTCACTAGCCAGCTGGTTAGCTAGTTAGCTAGGTAATTAAGTCAGCTGGAAAACCAGTGGACTACGTAGGTAGTTATCTAGTTAAGTCAGCTGGATATCTAGCTGGCTAGCTAGATAGTTAGGCAGTTAAGTCACCCTGCTTTCCCACTGGCTAAATAGTTAAGTCAGCTAGTTAAGCCAGCTGGCTAGACAGTTGGCTAGACAGGTGGATAGATATTTAACTCAGGTGTCTAGCCAACTGGCTATGAAGTTAATTCACCTAGTTAAGTCAGCTTGCTAAACAGCTGGCTAGATAAGTACCTTGCTACTTAAGTCAGCTGTCTAGACAGCTGCCTAGCTAGTTAAGTCATTTAGTTAATCAGCTGGCTAGGCAGGTGGCTAGCTATATAGCAAGCTAGTTAATTCAGCTGCCTAGCAAGCAGGCCAGTTATTTAAGTCAGCTAGTTAATTCAAGTGGCTAGTGAGCTGGCTAGCTTGTTAGCAAGCTAGTTAAGTAAGTTGGCTAGTAAGCTGGCTAGCTAATTAAGTCAGCTAGTGAAATCATCGGGATAGCCTGCTGGCTAGCTAGGTAGATAGCTTGTTAAGTCAGTTGGCTAGTCAGCTGGCTAACTAGCTAAATCAGCTAGTTGAGTCACCTTTCTAGCCAGTTGACTAATGGATATGTCAACTAGTTAAGTCTGCTGACTAGCCAGCTGGCTAGCTAGATAGCAAGCTTGTTAAGTCAGCTGGCTAGCCAGCTGGCTAGCTAGTTAAGTCAGTTAGTTAACTCAGCTGGCTTCCCAGCTGGCAAGCTAGTTAGTTAGCTAGTTAAGTGAGCTGTCTACCAAGCTGTATAGCTGGTTAACTCAGCTAGTTAATTCAGCTTGGCAATCAGCTGGCTAGCTAATTAAGTCAGCTAGTTAATTCACCTGGCCAGCCAGCTGACAAGCTGGTTAAGTCAGCTAGTTAAGTCAGCTGACCAGCCAGCTGCCTAGCTAGGTAAGTAGCTAGTTAAGTCAACTAGTTAAATCACCTGGCTCACTACTTAGCTAACTAATTAAGTCAACTAGTTAGGTCAGCTGGCTAGGTAGTTAAGTCAGTTAGTTAATTCAGCTACCTAGCCAAGTGCCAAGCAGGGTAGGCAGCTAGTTAAGTCAGTTGGATTGCCTGCTGCCTAGCTACTTGAATCACCTAGTTTAGTCAGCTCGCTGGCCTGCAGGTTAACTAGGTAGTTAGGTAGTTAAATCAGCTGGTTATGTCTGTTGTCTAGCCAGGTGGCTAACGAGTTAAAAAGCTATTTATGACAGATGGGTAGCCAGCAGGCTCGCTAGTTATTTCAGCTAATTAAGTCAGTTGGCTAGCTAGGTGGCTAGCTAGTTGAAGACAGCAAGATATGTCAACTAGCTAGCTAGTTACATCAGCTACATACGTCAGATATCTACAGATAGATAGGTAGGTAGCTAGCTAGTTAAATCAGCTGGTTAAATCAGCTGGCTAGCTAGGTACCCATCTAGTTTAATCAGCTAGTTAAGTCAACTGGATAGCTAGGTAGCTAGCTAGGCAAGTCAGCTAGTTAAGCCAGGTGTATAGCTAGATAAGTCAGAGAGTTTAGTCAGCTGGCTTGCCATTTGCCTGGCTTGATAGCTAGCTAGTTACGTCAGCTGTTCAGTCAGCTGGCTAGCTAGATAAGGCACCCAGTTAAGTCATTTGGCTGGGCAGCAGTTTAGCTAAGTAGTTAGGGAGTTAAGTCAGCTGGTAGGCAGCGGGATATGTAGATAGGTAGCTAGTTAAGACAGCTTGCTAGCCATCCAGCGTCTAGTTAAGTCGGTTAGTTAAGTCACCTGGCTATCCAGCTGTCTAGCTATGTTGCTAAGTAGTTAAGTCAGCTGGCTAACCTGCTGACTAGCTAAGTAGCTAGGCAACTAAGTCAGCTGGATAGCCATCTGGCTAGCTAGTTAAGTCAACTTGCTAGCCAGCTTGCTAGCTTGGTAGCTAACTAGTTATATCAGCTGTATAGCTAGCTGGCTAGATAGTTAAGTCAACCAGTGAAGTCAGCTAACTAGCCAGCTGGTTAGCTAGGAATCTTTCTATTTTAGTCAGCTGGCTAGACTGCCGGCTATCTAGATTAGTCACCTAGTTAATTCAACTGGATAGCCAACTGGCTAGCTATGTAGCAAGTTAGTTAATTCAACAGGCTAGGAAGCAGGCCGGCTAGTTAAGACAGTTAGTTAAGTCAGCTGGCTAGCCATTTGGTTAGCTAGGCACTGATGTAATTAAGTCAGTTGTCTAGCCAGCTGGCTAGCTAATATGTCAGCTAGTTAAGTCAGCTGGCTATCCATGTGGCAACTGAGGTAGAATGACAGATAAGTCAGCTGACTAGCCAGCTGGATAACAAGTTAAGTCAGCTAGTTTAGTCAGCTGGTTGAGAAGCTGCCTAACTCATTAATCAACTGGTTAAGTCAGCTGGCTAACCAACTGACAGGGTAGTTAAGCCAACTTGTTAAGTCCATTGTCTAGCCAGGTAATAGGTAGTTAAAAAGCTAGTTAAGTCAGATGGCTAGACAGCTGGCTAGCTAGTTATATCAGCTAGTTAATTTCACTGGATATCTAGGTAGCTAGCTAGTTACATAG
>NW_007004637.1:0-509 GCF_000164805.1 Carlito syrichta
CGCCTGCTTCTGGCCACCTGGACTATCTCCCTCCCATAACCTCCCTGGGCAAAGTCTCACTGGTCCCACACATGTCTCCAGCTGGGCCTGCACTTCCATGGCCTGCTGTAACTTCTGGTTGCTGTCTGAGGAGTCACACGTGCCAGAGAACTGGACAGTGGGAATCAAGTAGCTGAGATCTAGGAGCCCAGGTTGAGATCTAAGAGCCCAGGTTGGTACACGCAATGCACCCTTCTCCCCAGGAGGATTGGAGCTAGTCTCCACCTTCAACCTGTGGTCAGTAAAGACATCTACCCTCATTAGCATCACCATGCAGAGGAAGCAAGCAGACTCATAGGCTAGCCATAGAAATGTAATCTATGAAACAATGGCTTTCAACAAGGATGCTTTAAAAAATTATTATTACTATTATTACTATTACTATTATATTTGAGACAGGTTCTTACTCTGTCGCCCCGGTTGGACTCCATGCACAATCTCAGTTCCCTGCAGCCTCCACCTCCTGGGCT
>NW_007004638.1:0-879 GCF_000164805.1 Carlito syrichta
CCACTCACCTCAGCCTCCCAAAGGCGCGGGATCACAGGCTGAGCCACCGAGCCTGGCTGGCTGTCGCTTCTTAAAAGAAGACATATGAACAGTCAACAGATACATGAAAAAATTCTCAGCCTCATTAATCATCAAAAAAATGCAAATTACAACCACACTGAGACACCACCTAACTCCAGTCAGGATGGCCATCAGCAATAACTCAAAAAAATAACGGATACTGGAGAGGATACAGGGAAAAGAAAACACTTTTACAGTGTTAGTGGGAGTGTAAACTAGTACAGCCTCTGTGGAAAGCAACGTGGTGATTCCTAAAAGATCTAAAAATCGACCGTAATTCTTTTCAACACTGGACCTAATTCAGCCTTAGTTTCCTTGCCTCCATTCCAATAACTCCATATGCAGTGTATAATTGTTCTCACAAAGTGTATGACTCTGGGAACCCTGAGGATATAGGGGCTACCTGGAAATATCCTACATTATATTTTGTATGAGAACCTCTCTTAAGAGGTTTTCTGTAGTCTGGGATAAACTCCCAAATAAAGGCTCAGAGTTGCACTGCAATAGTTATTCCCAGGGAACAGTGTAAATTGTGAAACTTATCAGAAGATCTTGGAATTCTTTTTTTTTTTTTTTTTTTTTGAGTTGGAGTCTCACTCTGTCGCCCAGACTGGAGTGCAGTGACCGCTCCCGGTCACCGCAGCCTCGACCTACTGGGCTCCGGTGATCCTTCTGTCTCAGCCTTCCAAGTAGCCAGAATTACAGGCACGCGCTTCCACGCCCGCCTGATTTTTTGATTTATTGTAAAGAGGAGGTCTCGCTGCCCAGGCAAGTCTCGAACCCGCGGGCTCAGCATCCACTCACCTCAGCCTCCCAAAG
>NW_007004639.1:0-443 GCF_000164805.1 Carlito syrichta
AAGATCCCTTACTGCCACATGTACAATACCCCTTCATAGCTTGAAGAAGTCACTCCTGTCCTCTAATGGCTTTTAGGGGTACCATTCCAGAGGAGGGAATGAGAGGGGAGATAGAAGTTGGTAAGGCAGATGGATGGAGGATCTCCAGGAGACATAACACCTGCAGGAATACCCTGTACTTTCCTACTATGTAACTGCTAGCTGAAAATGTAGTTAATGTGGTTGAGAACATACTCTCAACCCAGGATATACTGCTTAAAAGAACTTTTTACTACTTAAATGAGGTGCAGTAGCTTAATTGAATGTCCTAACTTGACCTTACCTTATTATAGTATCATTAACATCGTATTTGCATTGTGGTTTCAATCCCCCTTCCCCCAGTGCACTTTTCTGTGGTACTTATGGGTAATATTCAAGTTGGACTAACTTTGGACAAGGACCCA
>NW_007004640.1:0-1012 GCF_000164805.1 Carlito syrichta
CCTCCTTTTAAGTGTGGATTCTAGGAGCTGCAGAATGTGAGCACTGGGAAGGATCTTAATAACCCCTAGTGCACTATGCCAGATGCCAAAGTGGACAGGAAAACCCAGGAGCATGACTCACCTTGGCTTAACTCACTAGCTGCCTCACCCTAGAAGCTTATTCCACATCTCAAATATTACTAAATACTACTAGGCGATAGTAGGTGAGTCATTTTTTACAAACTCTTGTTTTTATTCAAAATGGTGACCTAAATCAACAGTCAGGCTGAGGGATAATTGGCTATTTTAAGAAGAACTCCTTACTATAACTAATTCACTTAGTATCTTCAAAAGTTATGGAGGATCCAAAGTAGAGATGACTTCACATTGCATAGTTTCCATTGTGAAATTCAAGAGACACTGTTTTGTTCATCAGATATGGACTTTTTGTTTGCTTTTTAGAAGCAAGTGCTGCTTCATATCTTTAAAACATAAAGATATTGTTGACCCTTTAACTTGAACTTTTCAGAAATAGAAAAAATTTCCAGAGGAAGAATATTTCATATTCTAGTTTAAGAGTCGGGGAAGTTTTTTGGTGAAGAGACAAATAATAAATATTTCTGGCTTTGTGGGCCATATGATCTCTGCCATAATTACTCAGCTCTGCTGTTGTAGTACAAGACCAGTCATAGACAATATGTTAAAGAATGAGTGGGGTTGTGCTCCAATAAAGCTTTATTTATAAAAACAGGCAATAGCTGGGTGAGGTGGCTCATGCTTATAATTCCAGCACTTTGGGAGGCCGAAGCAGGAGGATTGCTTGAGCCCAGGAGTTTGAGACTAGCCTGGACAACATAGTGAGAACTTGTCTCTACCAAAATTAAAAAAAAAAAATTAGCTGGGCCTGGCGGTGCATGCCTATAGTCCCAACTACTTAGGAGGCTGAGACGGAAGGATCACTTGAGCCAGGAGATCGAAGCTGAGGTGAGCTGTGATCATGCTACTGCACTCCAACCTGGGCAACAGAGTGAGA
>NW_007004640.1:1966-2896 GCF_000164805.1 Carlito syrichta
AAATTTATAGTTTTTTCAATTTTGAAGGTTTATAGGGAGTATAGGAATTAATGTTAGGCTAAGAATTCTATTTCTAATAGAATGGGCATGTGATTTATTTATTGCATAGGCCAATCCCACCCCCCCATCAGTTTCCTACTACTGCCAAGTTCTTTCTTAAAGTATGATAATTGTTCAAAGTCTGCTTATGACTGGGAACATGTGGTATTCAATTCTTTGTTTCTGTGATAGACCACTCAACATTATAGACTCTAAGTCCATCCAAGTTGCTATGAAGTTCATAATTTTGTCTTTCTTTATGATTGCATAATATTCCTTCATGTACATGTACCACATTTTAAAAAATCCAATCCTCTTTCAATGGGCAGCATGGTTGATTCCATGTTTTTGCAATTGTGAATAGTGCTGCAATAAACATGCGTGTGTAGGTATCTTTTTCATAGAGTGATTTGACTTCCTCTGGATATATTAACAGAAGGGGATTGCAGGGTCATATGGAAGGCTGATTTTTAGATCTTTTAGGAATTGCCTTTCCACAGATGTTGTACTAGTTTACACTCCCACCAACAGTGTAGCAGTGTTCCCTTTTCTCCACATCCTCTCCAGCGTCTGTTTTGTTTTGTTTGTTTGTTTATTTGTTTATTTGAGTTATTGATGATGGTCATCCTGGCTATAGTTAGGTAGTATCTCAGTGTGGTTTTAATTTGCATTTCTTCGATGTCTCGTAAGATTTTTTCATGTGTCTGTTAGCTAATTGCATATCTTCTTTTGAGAAGTGCCTATTCATGTCTTTTGCCCACTTTGTAATGGGGCTGTTTGTTTTTTTCTTTTTGGCACATTTGAGTTTCTTGTAGATCTTAAATGTTAGGCCTTTGTCAGATATACAGTTTTCAAGTAGTTTTTTCTCCCAGTCTGTGGACTGTCTCCCTG
>NW_007004641.1:0-427 GCF_000164805.1 Carlito syrichta
AGGGTTAGTATTTAAGAAATAAGGACAAAGGAATAATCAGAAGGAGGTAAGAGGAAAGTCGCTGAAGCCTCTAAGCACTGGGATAGGCAGTGTGGGAGGATCTGGATGAAGACTGTGAAGGAGCATTCATATCAGGGACAACTTCCTATCAGGTTCTGTGGTGTCCAGGCAAATCAGCTGTTCAAAGGTAGTGAGATTGCAGGGGATGCTTTCCTCCTCTTAGGTGTCATTTTTAGGGAGAGTGCATGTCTTTATGGGTCAATCAAGGGCTGAATTCTCACAGGAGGTACTGTGCTACCTGGACTTTGAGATTTCACATGTCGTGATAAAAGTGGAAGGGACAGTCATATCCAGACACATATCAAGAAATGATCTCCTGCTGTAGAAAATAAAGGTGCAAAATAGGAGAGAAATTGTGCTCTGCCTC
>NW_007004642.1:0-3018 GCF_000164805.1 Carlito syrichta
TGCACAAAATAAGTGTAATAATAGGTAACAAGTAATAAATACCAAAACAAAAGAAATGCTATAGGACATTAGAATGGATGCAATTAATTCCAGGTAGAGTTAATCAAATGTGTATTTCCCCCCCACACACACCTGATGGGTAATGTGTCCCTATCATAATAAGGTTTAAGGGAACCACATCTCACACATGAGCGTGAAAAGCCAATCATCATGCCTATGAATTACAAAAGAATCCAATTGAAGATGTCTTCATAGTGCTCACTTTAGCAGGATACATATCAAATTGGGAATGATTCCAAGAAAAGTACTATAGTCCCTTCATATGGACAAGAATATCTGTGGCATCGCTGTTCACAACAGCAAAAATCCCTGGAAGGAAAAACCACTGGCCAGGGGCAGGAGCATAAACTGTAATAATTCACACAAAATGATATACAGCAGTTCAAATAAATAAATTACAGTGGCATACGATTTAGTAGGCAGCTTCTGATAAGGTTCCCAATGCCCCACTTCTGCCTCCTGGTGTCACACTCTTGTGTAAATTCCTCACCTTGCATGTGGGCTGGACATAGTGACTTGCTTCAAACAAAGAGAATACTGCAACAGTGATGGGATGTCATAATTTGATTAAAATAGACAGTGACTTTGGTCTATATTCTCTACCTGGCTCTTACCACATACTGGGATGGAGAGGGCCACCTTTCAAGGAACTGAGGGTGACCTCTGGTCAACAGTCAGTAAAATCCAAGGCCTTAGCTGGGCATGGTGGCGTGGGTCTGTAGTTCCAGTTACTTGGAAGGCTGAGGCAGAAGGATTGGCTAAGCCTAGTAGGTCGAGGCTGTGGTGGCCTTGAGCGTGCCACTGCACTACAGCCTGGGCTACAAGAGTGAGACTCCAACTCAAAAAAAAAAAAAATCCAACATCCTCAGTACCACAAGGAACTGTTTCCATGAGGCCTACAACTACTGGGTGAGCTTGGAAGTAGATATGTCCCAGTTAAACCTTGAGATGAATGTGGCCTTGGTAACACCTTGATTATAGTATCATGAGACCCTTAAGTGGAAGAAGCTAAATTGTGCCTGAATTCCTGACCCACAGAAACTGAGATAATGAATGTGTGTTATTTCTAACCTACCAAGTTGCGGGGTAATCTATTATAAAGCAATAAATAAGATGTACAAAAATATGAATGAATCTTAGCAATGTAATATTATGTGAGAAAGGAAAATCCAAAAGATTAGATGATAGATTTTTCTCAAGTTAAAAACAATTAAAGTTAAATAAACTTTTTAGGAATATAAGGAGATGCAATAACACTATTTTTTATAACAGGAGAAAGGGTCAGGTGTGGTGGCTCATGCCTGTAATCCTAGAACTTTGAGAGGCTAAGGTGGGAGGATCTCTTGAGCGTAGGAGTTTCATACCAGCCTGGGCAACATAGTGAGACCTTGTCTCTACAAACAGTGGCTTCTCTGTTCCACCCAAAATCAAAAATACATATATAGAATGAAGATTATCATCAGCAATATCCCAGAACTCAAATATGAAAAGGAAACAGTTTCTGGATCCACAGAGAAGTGAAAAAACTCCAAGCAGAGAGTAACAAAATCAGATTTCCACATTCACAACATATCCCTCCTCGTCTTCCCAGCAACAAGCATATGGAAAATTCCCTCACAATTCACAGTTTCTACACTGGAAAAAGTGAGATTGAGATGAACTTCTTTACCATCTTTGGTTCCATGTCAAAGACCTGTCTTTCCAAAACCTATGGAAAACATTAGGAGTGCCAGAAGGGAAACATCCCTGAGAACAGCCAGAGACAAAGTGGGGAAGCCTGGACTACCAACTACAGCCCTGAAAACTGCTTGGTAATTCAACCAAAGTAGAAGCTAAATCTGAGTGACTGTTCAGCATCACCATGCTACAGTAGCTTTGTTTCACAGGTCCCTAGGCACAAACCCCTAGTCAGCCATCCTGCACTACCATGACATCCCCTCTGGGACTTCCTAATTCAGAAAGGTCAGCACTCTGATTGTTTACTGGAACCAAGGCAAACCTGGGCTTAACGCATTATCTAGTGCCAGAAAGGAGGTAGCTACCTAATGGGAAACAGAAGGAAAATCAACATGCAATAAATCACATGCAATAAAAAACAAAACAAGCCAAACAGAAGACTGGAATACATAACCAATCTTCCAATGCAAAGATATAAGTGTATATTCACAAGAAACAATAGTAAAGAAGGAACCATGGCCTCCCCACACAGACAAAGCAAGGAGCCAGTGACTTAGCCTAACAATACTGTGATATGCAAACTTTCTGACCAAGAATTCAAAATAGGAGTTTTAAGAAAACTCAATGGTCTCCAAGATAACACAGAAAAGCCGTTCAGAAATGTAACAAAGAAAGTTAACAGAAAAATTGAAATAAAAAAAGAAAGAAAGCTTGGAACTGAGAAATACATTTGCTAAACTGAAAAATTAATTAGAGGCCCTCGAGCAGAATGGATCAAATAAAGAAAAGGATCAGTAAAATCAAAGACAGAGTATTTGAAAATACACAGAGGAGGGAAAAAAAGAGGAAAAATAATGAAGATTGCCTGCAATATATAGAAAACTATCTCCAAAGGCCAAATCTAAAAACTATTGGTATTCAAGAAAGAGTTGAGCAAGAGCAAGCTTATTCAAGGAAATAATGATAGAAAACTTTTTAAAACTTGAGAAAGAGACAAATATTCAGGTACAGAAAGGTCAGGGAACACCAGATAGATTTGTCCCAAATAAGACTACCCCAAGGCATATAATAAGACTCTTAGAGGTCAAGGACAAAGAGAGGGTCCTAAAAGGAGCAATGGTCCCTCTTACAAGAAATGCTGAAAGGAGTTGGCATTTTCACTAACATGCGAAAAGAAAACATTTGAAGGCATAAAACCAACTAGTAAAATTAAATATGGACAAAACCAGACTACTCTATTGCTGTAGTTATAGTGTGCAGTCCACTCATAACTCTAATATG
>NW_007004643.1:0-424 GCF_000164805.1 Carlito syrichta
ACATTCACACTACCACTCGTTGAATAGGCAAGTCCCCCTCCCCTAACAAGGGAGTAAGAACTTTCCGGGGAACTCCGGAGGGAACGGACTTTAAAACCCCTCCCCCTCCGGCCCCCAGGCGAGGGAAAACACACCCGCCTTGGCTCTCAAGACCACCACAGACCCTAAGGGCTTCTTCTTCTCCTTTATCTCTCTCACACTTTAAAAACTCCCATGGTTTGCAGCGGGCCCAGGGCCCCACGGCTGCAGACCCTAAAGGCCTCCTCGTCCCCTTCATCTCTCTCGAACTTTAAAAACTCCCACGGCTGCGGTTACAGCGGGTCCGGGACCCCACGGCTGCTAACCCACGGCAGTCTTAAAATTCTCTCTCTTTCTCTCCCTCCCTAAGGAATCCCACGGCTGTGGGGCCAGTCTGTTGGCCCAC
>NW_007004644.1:0-673 GCF_000164805.1 Carlito syrichta
GAACAAAAGGAGGGCAGAGGTGGGAAGCACCAGAGTCATGGTCTCCACAGCGAAGGGAAGCAGAGATCAAAGTCAGGGGTTCTGCCTGATCCCGATTTTTTAAATCTAGGAAACCTAGGAAAGACCCCAGGTCAAAGAAGGTGAGTGAGGAAGGGATGTTCAGGAGGGGGAAGGAAGCATGGAGAGTATACCATCAGCAGAGAGCTTCAAGAAAGAAGAGGGGTAGACAGCTCCCTTGTGGCTGTTTGGCCTGCTCTCTTGCAGTGTATTCAATAGAAGAAAAGAAAGGAAAGGAAGGAAAGGAGGGAGGAGGCGGAAGGGGAGGGAAGGGAAGAGACGGAGGAGGGGAAGGGAGAAAGGGAGGGAAGAAAGGGAGGGAGGGAGGCTGGGCACAGTGGCTCACACTTGTAATCCCTACAATTGGGAGGTGGAAGAGAGATGACTGCCTGAGCCCAGAGGTTCAAGACCAGCCTGGGCAACTTGGCAAGACCTCATTTCTACAATAAGTCAAAACACGTAGCCAGGCGTGGTGGTGTGCCCTGTGGTTCCAGCTACTCAGAAGGCTGAGGTGGAAGAGTCACCTGAGCCCAGGAGGTCAAGGCTGCAATGGCCATGAGTGTGCCACTACACTCCAGCCTGGGTGACAGAGTGGACTCTGACAAAAAAGAAAGAA
>NW_007004645.1:0-416 GCF_000164805.1 Carlito syrichta
AAATCTTCCGACAAACGTGAGAGAGAAGGACCTGGAGGATGTGTTCTACAAATACGGCTGCACCCGCGAGATCGAGCTCAAGAACAGGTACAGCCTCGTGCCTTTCGCCTTCCTGCGCTTCGAGGACCCCCGAGATGCTGAGGATGCAATTTATGGAAGGAATGGTTATGATTATGGCCAGTGTCGTCTTCGTGTGGCCCCGAGGTGGGAGGAATGGGCCTCTTACAAGAAGGTCTGATTTCCGAGTTCTTGTTTCAGGACTTCCTCCATCAGGCAGCTGGCAGGACCTGAAGGATCACATGCAAGAAGCTGGGGATGTCTGTTATGCAGATGTACAGAAGGATGGAATGGGGATCGTTGTGTATCCCAGAAAAGAAGACATGGAATATGCCCTGTATAAACTGGGTGACAACAAA
>NW_007004646.1:0-598 GCF_000164805.1 Carlito syrichta
CCTCAACACACCAGACTTCTATCCGAATAGGAGGACAAACGGAAGTTTTAGGATTACAAGGTACATCTTAATGTGAGAGCTACATTCACATATGGCGATAAGGTTCTTTGGGTCCTGGATTCTGCCCTTTGTTGTCCCGAGGAACCCAACAGACTTGTAGGTTCACATTCTTGGTTACAGCTATCAAGATGACCAGAAGGTTGCTGAGAATCTATAATGACAAATTTTCACATCCAAGAGGCCTGTAGACCTAAAGAATGTGGGGAAGTAGAAGCTCAGATTCCAGATTAGCCATTATAATGTGGCCATGTAGAATTCTTGGATTGGCGACACCCATAACCCATATTCTTTTTGTTGTCAGTAAGACTCCCGGACATTACCTGGTGATGTGGAAGTGCAAACGCTTATATACCAGTACTCATATGCCCAAAAGATCAGAAGTGCCCTGGAATCCAAGATTGCTGTATCCCCTTTAAGAATACATCTAAATATGTGGTAACTCCTAATCCTAAGTTACGAATATCAATCTAAAATTCCAGTAGTCGTTTCTGGGTTAGGAGGTAAACCTAAAGCCAGAAATTACACTACAAATGGCAAG
>NW_007004647.1:0-482 GCF_000164805.1 Carlito syrichta
TTTACATATATTGATTATAATTTTAACCCTTAGTAACCTGTATTTTCCTGAAAAAACTAGGAAGTAGACAGTTTCAAGTTGCCTGGCATACATCAGCATTCTATAGTGTTAGAAAATTTATAAATATACAATCTCACAATTTCTAGAATGCTGTATGTTCCTTTATAATACAATTTTTCAATGTGGTAAAGGGAGCATGTTTTTTAACAGACCAAAATATATGTAAAAATAAGAGTTCAAAAGAATATAAACTTCAACTTATTTTCAGTTAACAATGTTTTAGTATTTTATCTCATTTACAAATGATCTTGATATTTAATGAATGTATTTTACTTAACTTTAAGGTTGCAAATTGCCTAAAATATTTTGGAAATGATTATTTGCCAGATTTACTGTAAAACACAATTATCATTAAAATAGTATTTTTTTAGTTGAATGGCTTAATTTAATTAGAATTAACTCTATAAGCTTTAAGATTTTAA
>NW_007004648.1:0-3790 GCF_000164805.1 Carlito syrichta
GTGGGTGGGGTGGGTCAGGGTAGGGATCGGCTGGGGTGTGGGTTTTGGCGGGCCAGGGTGTGAATGCACTCAGGTGTAACTGGACTGGGCTATGGGTGGGCCCTGGTGTGGATGGGACAGACTGTAGATAGGCCCACATGGAGGGGCCAGGATGTGGGTGCGAGTGGGCTGGGGTACAGATGGGCTGGAGTGTGAGTGGACTCCAGTGGGGGTGGGTCTTTATGCAGGGAGCCCAGGTGTTGTTGGTGGGCCAGGCTGTGGATGGGCTGGGGTGTGGATGGGCCTGAGGGAGGGTGGGTGTGGTCACGGCGTGGATGGGCTGGGGTGTGGGTGTGGGTGGGTGCTGGTGTGCACGGGACCGAGTGTGAGTGGGCCCAGGTTTGGCTGGGCCAAGATGCGGGTGTGGGTGGGCAGGTGTACAGATGGGCTGGGATGTGAGTGGGCTCCCGTGTGGATGGGCTGGAGTGTGGCTGGGTCCAGATATGACTGTGCCAGGAGGTGGGTGTGGGTAGGCAGGTGTATGGATGGGCTGGGATGTGAGTGCGCTCCAGTGTGGATGGGTCCTGGTGTGAATGGGCCTCAGTGTGGTCGGACCCAGGTATGGCTGGCCCAGTATGTGTGTGTGTGTGGGTGGGTTATGAATGGGCTGGGGTGTGAGTGGGCTCTGGTGTGGGTAGGTCCTGTTGTGGGTGAGCCAGGGTGTGGGTGGGGTTGGGCCGGCACGTGGATGGACTGGGGAAGGGAATGTTCCTTGTGTGGATGGCCTGGAATGTGTTTGGGCCCAGGTATGGCTGGCCCAGGTTATGGATGTGGGGGGCCAGTTTATGAATGGGCTGGGGCATGAGTGGGCTCCAGTGTGGGTGGGTCCTGTTGTGTATGTGCCTGGGTGTGGGTGGGGATGGGCTCAGGTGTGGGTGTGGTTGGGCTGGGGTATGGATGACTGGTGTGTGGTTGGGTCCTGGTGTGGATGGACCCGAGTGTGTGTGGACCCAGGTATGGCTGGGCCAGTGTATGGGTGTGGGCGGTTGGGGGTATTGTTCTGGTGTGGGTGGTCCTGGTGTGGGTACGCCCAGATGTGGGAGGGGCAGGCCTGGGTATGGATGGGCTGGGGTGTGGATGGGAGTGGGCTGAGCTGTGGATGGGCTGGGGTGTGGATGGGCTGGGGTGTGGAAGGGTCCTGGCGTGGATGTGCCAAGTGTGTCTTGGCCCAGGTATGGCTGGGCCAGGACGTGGGGGTGGGTAGATGGGGGTATGGATGGGCTTGGGTGTGACTGTTATCTGTTGTGGGTGGGTCCTGATGTGGATGGGCCTGGGTGTGGTTGGGGGTGGGCCAGTTTATGGACGGGGGTGGGGTTTGGATGTGGGTGTGCCGGGGTGTGAATGGGTCCCGGTGTGGTTGGCCCAGAGTGTGCATGGGCCCTGGTATGGCAGGGCCATGACGTGTGTGGGTGGACGGGGGTATGGATGGGCTGTGACGTGAGTGGGCTGAGAGGTGGGCAGGTCTTGGTGGGGGGGCCCCAGGTGCGGATGGGTTTGGGCCAGGGTAGGAATGGGCTGGGGTGTGGGTGTGGGTGTGGGTGTGGGTGGGCTGGGCTGTGGATGGTCTGGCTGTGAATGGGTCCTCTTGTGGATGGACCTGAGTGTGGGTGGGCCCAGGTATGGCTGGGCCAGGATGTGGGTGTGGGTGGGCGGGGTTGTGGATGGGCTGGACTGTGAGTGGACTCCAGGGTCGGTGGGTGCTGATGTAGATGGGCCTGGGTGTTGGTGGGGGTGAGCCTGGGTATGCACGGGCTGGGGTGTGGGTGTGGGTGGGACCTGGTGTGGCTGGACCAGCGTGTGGGTGTGGGTGGGCCAGGGTATTAATGGGTTGGGATGTGAGTGGGCTCGGTTGTGGGTGGGTCCTGCTGTGGGTGGGCCCATGTGTGGGTGGGTGTTGGCCGGGACATGGATGGGCTAGGTATTGCTGTGCTTCCGTATGGGTGGGCCTGGGTATGTGTAGGCTCTAAGGTGGGGGCCGGGCCTCTCCACTTGCCCTTCCCCTCCCCTCCCCTTCCCCACCGACACTTTCTCTCTTACTCCTCCCTTTTCTTCCCCTTTCCCCTCCTCCCCTCCCCTCCTTCCTCATCCCCTCTCTTTGCCACGAAGGCTTTGTCTCAGGGTCTGCAAACATCTTCTGTGGAGGGTGGAATGTTTTGGTTGCAGGCTAAGAGGATATTATGTGGGCACTTTTAGCATGAAAGAGAAAGGTTGCTCTTAGAGTCACACTGTCCTAGTGGGGCCTTCAGAATGTTAGGTCAGGCCCACAGGGGATGTGGGGTCTCTGTTGTGCAATCTGGTGGCACATGAAAGATGCAAAGAATTGCACAGAAGTTGAATGAGAAAATATGGTTTATATGAAAAGTAGACTCTAAAGAGAAAGAGAAAGAAAAGAGGAGATTCACCTCCCCAAGGTAGAGAAGGGGGCCAAAGTCAGAAAACCTGGCCACACCAAAGTCTAGTAAGGCAGTGGCAAAATGGCTGCTTGTGGTTGAGTCCTTTTAACCATTTCCTTCGGATGGGGGAAGGTCATTAAGGTGATTGGGTGGTGATCTGCTCCACATCATTACGAAGGGGCAGGTAAGCACAGGTATTGATGTCAGGTGGTCAGTCCCTGCAGCACAAGTCACCCCATTTGTGGCAATGTGTTACTGCAGACATGAGGTGTCTAGGGACTTGCCTGCATCCTGGTTGTCCCAGGACACTAAGTGTTTTTATGGAGACCCCTGGCAAATAGGCCTTCCATCAGCTCTGTGGACAGCGGGAAGAGGTACCAGCATTGGGTCGGGCAGAAGTCTTCCCAGGTGACATCACTACCACGTGCCCTATTGGAGCTTCACAGGCCTGAGGTACAAAGCCATTCAGAGCCCTTATCTCCAGAGTGCAGATCAAGGGTTGTGCACAGATGCCTGGTGCATTTGTGACTGTTCAAAGTCTAGCACAGAGGGGCCCATCAAACAGGCTGTAGCCAAGACATTCACTCATGTTCCCTACAGACGCACGCTCACACATACACATGTCCTCTACAGACACAGACATACACTTTCATGTGTCCTCTACAGACACACACATTCACATGTGTCCCCTATACAAACACATGCTCACACACACACGTGTCCCCTGCATACACATGTGTTCCCTATGCAGACATAAATAACACACAGATACACACACACGTGCATGCTCATGGGCCCAGCAGCTCCAGTCTTCTGCAGGTTGAGCGTCTAAAGAGAACTCAAGGCCTGTGATGTGGAGCCCTGGTCCCCACAGGGCCTAGACATGGTGCTGTTTCTCACCAAGAAGTTGGACTCTGGCCAGGGACCCCCTACTGATGTGGGGTCTGGAGGATGTGATTCCTGCAGAGGGAGCAGGAGACAAAGTGGTGTCACATGATGGGAAGGCACTGGCGTGCCTGGGAATGTCCACCCAGCTGGACCATCGCTGAAGCTCATCTGCAGAGATGGGCTGGGCCCCCAGATGGCAGGTGACATGGACAGGCACACTGCGTGGATTTACCATGTGCTCAGGGCACCCTGGAAAAGAAAGGAAGATGGTATGGTATGATCCACTTGACTCCTAACTCCACTTGCCTGTGTCAAGAAGACCTGGTGGATTCCAAGGAAAAAAGACTGGCCCATTCATCCAGCCTCTGACGAAATTAGCTGCCAGAGTGTTGACAGCGGGCATCTGTGCCTGTCCTGACAGTGACTGTGGGCATTCTAGTCTCACAGATCCCCAGGTGGGGTTTACCTGT
>NW_007004649.1:0-641 GCF_000164805.1 Carlito syrichta
TCCTGTATCAGCCTCCGAAGTGACTGGAACCACGGGCCTGTGCCACCACACCCGATTAATATTTGGATTTATTTTTGAGGGTAGAGATGGGGTCTCTTCCTGGGTACTGGGCTGGTGTCAAACCTGCAGGCTCAGGCCGTCTACACTCCTGGACGACAGAAAAGTCATGATGCCAGGCTGAGTCCCTGAGCCCAGCATGTCGTTGTGGTGGAACTGGTTGTTATTATTATTCTGAGTCAGAGTTACACTCTGTTGCACCACAGTCTCCACTGGCTGGGTTCTGTCAATCCTGCTGCCCTGGCATCCCAAGTGGCTGGATAGACATGCGTGCGCCACCATGGTCATCTCGTTTTTTGGCTTCTTGTAGAGCCCCTGGTGTAGGAGAGCGTCTCTGCCAGGGTGCTCACCATGGCACCTGCTTCATTCCCCAGGGTGGTAGCAACGCTCCTTCCAGTGGCTGCTGCAGAGAAAGGGAGAGTGTGAATCTCAAACATTTGGGGGAGGTAGAGGATGGCTGCGTGACCCATGCCTGACTCCTCAGCACTCAGAGAGGCCAAGACTTGAAGGTGTCAGGAAACTGGGAACTCGAGTCCAGGCTGGACACCATAGCAATGACTCACCTCCACACCAAGCATATCCTA